>NC_044601.1:56085375-56385375 GCF_901933205.1 Camarhynchus parvulus
AAATGGCTAAATCTAATCTCAATAGCTAGACATTCACATTATTAAAACCAAATATCGAGCTTTCAACTGAGTTATTGTTAAACAAGTTGTTGATACAAAAATTCCACTCACAGATGTTTCAGATCTTCATTTATGAACTTTGTTTTGCCTGTCCATGAAGAATACTGTCTCAAGGTGATCAAAATACATGTAACTTTGCTCATATTTTTGTCCTCTTGAAAATTATTTTGGTATTTTAAACACTGTGCAACTAAACCAACTTTACAGGTGATAACTATAGTAAAATAGAGGATGTATTTTTGAGAGTAAATGCCATTAAATCACGTTATTTATTTCAATTAAAACATACTAAATATTTCAAGTGTATTGCATGGTTGTTTTCCTTTTAATTGTCTTGAAATTAAAGACATGTAATCAGCACAACAGATTATACAATGTTCCCATTTTCCACCTGACTGTGTGACAAACAGGATTCCTCATCCCTCTCCCTCCCTGTTTTGCTGATGAGAGTACTTAGTAGGATGCATGATTCATATCATACATAGAGACAGGGCAGCACACAACTCTCATGCATAAAATTTGCTTTAAGTTATTGCAGTGGAAAGGAACAGTATGTTTTTCTTTCTGCTTCCATTTAGTGCACTGACAATGCACTTGTAAACACTGATGAAACTTTTCTTCTCTTGTCACAGTTGTAGCCATTGGCAGTAATGTTTTTCTCTTCTGCAGGCTGCTCTGACTCTTCCACGGAGACCACTTCTTCATTGTTCTACTGTGATTCCTGTGGTGGCTCTGACATTAAAGTTTATCATGCAGCTTTTCAGGCTTAAGGACTCATGGTGCTTTCTTCCCTGGATGTTGTTCATATCCTGGACTTCTCATCATGTCCGTGACGGGATTCGTCATGGCCTCTGGATCTGCCCGTTTGGAAAAACTCCTCCCTTGCCATATTGGCTGTATGTGGCAATTACAGCATCTTTACCTCACCTGTGTTCATTTGTTATGTATTTAACGGGCACTAGAGAATTAATGTCCATAAAACATGGAATTCGCATTGATGTATAGGAATAATGGCTTTTAAAGGTGGTTTGTGCAAGCACTTGAAATAACCTGCCTGTCTGTCACTGAAGGGTTTCTTTGTGTTTCCTACATCTTCTGAATTAGGTATTTTAAAGTTGTGGAGCCAATTACAGCTCTTGTGTCAATTCCTTGTGGTCACAGAACCTATTTAATGAATGATAATAATTTTATATCTCTACATTTCCCTTGTACAGTGTGTGGTCTTCCATGATAGTTCATGCATAGAGAGCTGATTATAAAGTACTTAGTTTCTCTCTGTAGTAATTACATTACATTTTACTGTTATGGTGCCATTCATTTGATCACCATTCACTTTGGATTTGTATTCTGCCTCTGGAGAATACATTTCATTCAGGTAGTATTTGTATAGCACTTTAAAAATGTGAAGTTCTATATAAATGCTAGGTATTATTGAGGATTTAACAGTGTATGGCAATTCTAAAAAAATCCCTGTTAGCCTTTCTAATTTATTAATATGTTAGGAGTCCTGCTGGATTTTTGCATTCAACCATTTTAAAAGAAACACCACCTCTACTTCACACTGTCTATCCACACCTCTTTGAACCTCTAATCACAAAGTGTTTTACTAAATTCTGCATCCCCTTGTCATTGCTTAATACTAAATTTGTAGATAATTACTTGCCTCAAAATTAGAAAGGGGTATACAGATTGGTTATAGTATTATGGTGTGTTGTCCAATTTGTTTAATTTTTAAAAATACACTAAATATGAATACTGTTTAATTTGAAACCAAGGAATTTTAGTTAATATTTAAGAATTGTGTGAAGATTCAGGGAGACTCAAGAAAATAAAAATTGCTTATAATACAGGCTTGCTTAAAGACATTACTACTCAGTAAAGCATTTTCCATTAAGTGCAATATCATCCTCATAAGTGTAAAATGAAATGCATTATTATTATTATTATTATTATTATTATTATACTACAAAAGTATAAATTTCCTCATAAAGAAGATCCATAAGGAAAAGTGTTATTATGCTGCAGTTTATGAGGTAGTAATTTGCACTATGGACTATTCAGTTTTTGTTTATAGACATCTCTCAGAAAGCATCCCAAATTAAAAGTTGTCTGGTCTTGTCTAACTAGACAAGACTGTCTAGACTTGTGTAGTTTATGATATACAAGCTGAGAATGTCTATTAATAAGTTTTAAATTTTTTATTCACTGCCCATTAAAGAAATGGGGCCTTAACTACTCCAGCTTGTGATGAATAGCTGTCAAAAGGGGATCATTTTTATGGAACTGCATGTATAAGGTAGCATGTGTTTAACTTAGGTTACCAAGGGGTGTAAGGGTTTAACGTGATGTGTACATTTACATTATTAAATGTATATTAGAATAAAGTTTTAAAAAATTATTAAATGCGATGCCTGTCGTAATGAGTACCAGAAATTTTCTGTGGCTGCAGAATCCCTGAGGCTCTTTGCAGCACTCTATGCTAATCATGGAAAGTGTTGCACCTCTTTAAAATGTGTCTTTGCACCAAAAGAATAGTCCCTGTCCTGTCTTCTTCATGTTAGAAATGTATGCCAATGCAAACTTGCCTGATAGTATAGTGGGCCTGTCTAGCCTTTATTATAAAATGAATAAAAAGTTTCTTTGTTGGAAAGAAGATTGGAAGAGCAAAACATTCCTTAGAGGGTTATCCTCATGCTGTGGATTTCTGTCCTTTAGAGTTTTCCAGAAACAGCAGAAGAAATGTCTTGCTTTAGAGCTTCAGATCAAAATTGGTTTTCATCCAAAGGCATGATGGTTTACTAGAGGAACATTGCTCATTCATTTACTTCTATCCTGTATTTTAATGTACAGGCTACGAAATGCCAATAATGAATAAATTTTGTGCAAGGGGTGAACACTGAAACCTGTGTAGAAAATTTTCTGTATTCTTGTTTCATGGTATAAAGTTTGTATAATTTTTTGCTTTATCCAGATTTTTTGCAAAGGGAAATGTATAGTAGGAACAAGGTGTAGAATTACACTTTCTCACTTTCAGACTGTAGCTGTAGTGTTTCTGGTAATTAGGTCTACCCACAGTCCTTAAAATCAGTACTACTGTTCTAGCTATGTTTAAGGACCATTTAATGGGTACATATTCAGTAGTTGAAAACTATGTATTTTAATTCTCTTTAGGTCTAGATATTTCTGTGTAAGCGTTCACAGTAACTTTGAGCTGTATTTTGAAACACCGTTTTTTCCAGCCGTGTTTTTACACCAATTCTACCACAGCAATAGGTGAACCCCTCTTGAACCCGGACACAAATTAAGTAGCAAGTACTTTGTACCATGACTTCTCTCCCTCCAGACAGGCATGGCAGTCTCTCACCTCAGCCTGACATTTAGGCAGCTTTCACTGAGGCCATCAGCAGCTGCTCAAGGTAACCTGACACGTGGCATGCGCTGCTGTAATTTGTGGGTAGGCAGGGTAGGGTACAAAGGGGAAGTTAGGTGTTTGTTTCAGCCCATGTGTCGTGGGCAGAGTGGGAGCTACAGAGATTATAGAGGAGCCCCCTGTTGAGTCACGAGGCACAGACAGGATCCTCTTGCTTTCTAAACTCCTCATAGAGGCCTCTGGGTGCAGCTGGATCCAGCCTCAGCCCCAGACCCTGTCAATGGTTTATATTAATGGATTAAATGGGCATTATTGAACCTTTTCACAGCTTTGTCCCACAGGATTAAGGATGACAAACCAGAGGCACTTACATAAAAATAAATTAGGGTTATTATTAGGGTTATAACTTACTATGATAACGATGAGAGTAAAAGATCTTAATCAGAATTATTTACTACACAGTATAGGTAGCTATAACTACTAGTCTAGTTCAGTCCACTATTTTTTAAGCAATATTGAAGCAATTATATCAAAGGTACAAAAGAAATTATGAAGTAAGAGATTGATTTTACTCACCCATACTGATGACTGTGGGCAAATCGCTTTCTCTCAGCTTCGAGGGGTAACCTTGAGGCAAATCCCAACTCAAGGAAGGAATCTCCAGAAAGGGGATTGTTGGAAGACTCTCCCCACTCATTAAGTGGGAGTGGGCCCTATGTTTCCAGGCCAGCTCTGTCAGCTCAGCATCTTTAGAGAAGTTAGTAGTAGTAGTAATAGTACCACTTGTTTGTTGCTTTATGGTACCTTACCAGATCTGCCACAGCTTCACCTTTCTGTCAGGAGTGTTTAACTCCGGGATTGATGAGTCAGGCTGGTTTCAGCATTATTCAGCACCAAAAGCACCAGGACAACCCCCTCCTCTGTTCACCACTGGTAGCTTTGCAAACGGGGCATTATTCCAGCTAATTTACTGCCATCCAGGCAGAGCATCCTGCTAGATCTCCTCACCCAACACCTGCCTGCTACAGGTGAATTGCCCAGCAATTCCTTACCAGTATTCCGTGTGCATTTCAAATTCACTGATGTTTCCAACTATGCATCGATATCATGTCTAGAAAAACCATAACAAAAATAAACCAAGATACTAAAAATATAATGACTTTGTACTTTATTGTATGCATTACTATAACAGGTAAATGTAAAATATAAAAGGCATGTGAGTTGCACAAAACATGGCTTGCAAAGTCAAGCTAATGATGTTGTGCACAATGTATCATAAATATCACTAAAATACTAGGTTTTTCAGTGATTCTTTTAACATGCCAATCTAAAAATTTTCCATGTATTTTCAAGTTAAACTTTAAAAGTTGAACATAGTGTTGGGGTTTTGTGACTTACTTTGTTAGAACTGTGCTGCCTTTTTTTCTTGCTTTGGTGGATTTCTGCTGTAAAAAGTAGGTACTAATAGCTCAAGTTAAAGAAAAATATTTCTTCCCCCAGTCCTGGAGAAATAAGATAAAATTTTTCATAATTGCTTAGTGGCCTTAACAGAATGCATGAACATGTTTCCTATAACTTTGTATTCTACTTTAAAGTCTAATCTGTATTTTCACCTGACTGTTGGCATCATTTTTTACTACAGTGCAGTATATATTATAACATGTGCCCTTAATAAGGTACTGGTAAGTGAATTATTCATAACTGATCCCATGCCCCAAGGAAAATGATGCTAAGTTTGAAAAAACTGAAGTAATTTTTACAGCATGCTACTGATACTGACTTATTATGAGAAGAACATTTCCTCTGCTAATGGAAATGAAGTTCCAGAAAAAGAGAGAAGGGGTTAAAATTCAGTCTGTAGGAAATGTCAGTTCACAGTTTACTTTGGACACATACGTTTTTATTCCATTGCTGTCAGTATGAAGCTGGGTGATGAAATGCATCAGAAGAGTACGTGTCTGTTTGTGTAATTGAGCCAATCAAAAGTCTGTCAATTATGCAAATTTATTCAGGGCAGAAGAAACTTTGTATTCTCAGTGTTACATTGTGAGCTTTGATCAGCTGGTAATTTTGAGCCCACAAACTAGGTTTTGTTTCCCTGCTACTGGCGGACCTTGCATTGAAGCAAAGGAAGAGCTGTAAAGTTGAAGTACCCTTTGTGTTCATCACAAAAAAACCAGTAGTAATGCTTTTCCTCAAAATTATAAGCTGGTGCCTTCAGTTCTTTTTAAAATTTCCCAAATTTTACATCCTCTGCATTGAATTTTTGAATTTATATTTTCAAATTGTATATTTGAATGCTGCATTGTAGAACTGTTTCCTCTTATTTAAACCTGTTATTTAAAACTGTTTCCTATTAATTAAAGTTAACCGGTACTTGTCTTTTTTATATATACATACATATCTATATATATGTTTATGTATATGTACATATATGTACCACACACTGCTACACACACATCTTTCCTTCTGTGTTCATATAATAATTTTGCATTTCTTCAGCTAATTTTGTATTGGTGTTTCCTGGAGTGAGTAGAAGTGTTTGTCTCACTGACTGTGGAAAACCAGGCATGCTACAACTTAGCAGAAACATTTTAGTGCAAGGAAATCTTCACATACTGAAAACAAGAGAAGAGATTATGCTGTCCTTTTGATGGAAACATTCTGTTTGTTTCTAGGCAGTTCTTGAAAACAGATTTGTTTAATCAAAACTAATAGACTGAAAACATTTGTCTTAGTAAATATGACTGAACAATCTTCATGAAATAGGATTTGTATAATGAAACTGTTGCAGGGATAATCGGCCAAGTTGTTGTTGCTATATCCACCACAGAAACAGCTCCTTTGGCCTAGGAATGTTAGTAACATCCCTGGAGCTTTCCTCATGTTTCCAAGGGAATTTAGTCTTACTTTGATCTCATTTTTCCCTTTAAAAATTAAATTGAGCAAGAGCTCCTTTCCTGGTGTGGAGTAATTTCTTTAAACTGCTGTCCAGTCATTCACATCAGTTTTTACAAATGAGCCAAAAAAGCTCAGTACAATAACTCTGCAAAATAAATTAAATCAAAGGTAGTGGACATAATATTGACATAAGGAATTTAGAAGGTAGAATGTTTCTAGTTTCACATTTCCATTCAAATTACTGATAATCAAAACCGCCTCCTTTTTATGTATTACTGCCAGCAATTTAGAAACAAAGTTTGTGGTGACAAAAAATTTCAGGTTTTTCTGGGCCAAGTGAATAAAAATACTGTAAGAATTGAGTAGTAAGGCTTTATGAACATTTTTCTGACAAAATCATCTCTGTCATCTTGTTAATGTAGCTGTTTACAATGTGTAGATACAAACACTCAGTTATTTCCTGGTCTTATCGTGGAAACATGGTTATGGCTTGGAGAGGTTTGGTAGAAAATGCTCTAGCTAATATGACCTTTGAACTGAAGTAGTTTTTGTTTCATTAGTCCATGTGGAGATAGATCTTCCTTCTATTTGATATGTTTTGTTAAGGTGAAAGTCTGAATGCTTTACCAGCATCTTTTGTGTGAGTGTTTTGTGTGCCTTGTACATGAATAAGCAAAGCAGAGACACTCAGAATTTTAAAAATGTGTGCACATGATTTATTTTCAGTTTTTCGCCATGGTGAAAAATAGTTCCACATGCTTTAGCATCATGCGTCTTGCATTTAAATATCTATATAAATGTTGACCAAATGGCATTTCTAGTACTTTTATATGGCTCGAGAGACAGTTAGTGTTTCATGTGCTCTCCTGGTGCTTGACTTAACTCAGGTTGGATGATAAGCGTGATCCTACTGCCTCAGTGTACAGATTGCTCAGCTGGGTGTAGCAAATCTAAGCGCTAGACATCTGTCTAGTAGTAAACAATCATAGAGACCCTTTCTATGCAGTGTGTGACTGTTCAGCCTATTCAGTGGTGCTTCAAATGTGATTTATATCTTCCTAAAAGAAGATATAAATTTACATCCTAAAAGAGATGTATGCTTCTGGTGTACTGAATTGCATTCCAGTCATCACCTATTGTTCTAACTAGATGGTACAAGAATATAATGGGGATTGTAGATTAGGCTTGACTTCCTGTTCTTCATGTGATTTCTCCTTGCTGGAGAAGTAAACCATCTTTTCAAGGACTGTTTTATCCAGGGATTTTTTGATGTGTAACATAATAATGTAAACATTAAAAAGTGAAACAACTAGAGGCAGTTCTCAAGAGGCACTGATGCTATAGCTGCTTCTAGACTGGCATATTTCAGTAAAGGGATGACCAGCTTTTTAAAATTAATTTTAACTTTTGAAATGCAGATGAAGCATTTATTGTAAAGTTAGACAATTATGTGAACATCTGTCCAAACACAGGAGTGTCTCTTTGAAAGATTTCACAATTTCGGTAAGAATATTTATCATGGCTGAAGTTTTCAGTGCTAAATCTTTGCTTCTGTTCACTATTTGTTCAAGATTCAGTGTATGGGGACTCAGACTTAGCAACATGAAATCTTTTGAAAGTTTGCACCTTTTTCTCCCTTGAAACTTGACACAGAAGAGGCTCTGTTTAAGTTTCCTAAAGTAGAACTTGTATTAGGTGGTCTAGCTCTGTGGTAATACAGAAAAGCTGACCACCTGATACTGTCATGATACACATTTATTGCAGTTAGAAACCCCTGCTGCCGCTCTGCAGCACTCCCAGGGAGGTGTGGGCTGTGTCTGGGGCTGCCATCTACAGACTCGGTGCAAAGAACAAGTGCTGCAGTGTCAGTTAAGGGAAACCATGGCTCGAGTTTGTGCTGTATGAGGCTCCACACTTCAGTGGTTTCTGTGAGTGCTAAAACCTGCTTCTGTTACAAAGAAAATCATGAGTTTCAAAAAGAGACCGTTTTTTCCCCAATGAATTTCAGCCACTGAAAATCTTGTTGGATGATCAAATTTCTTGAAACTCATTTCAGATAAGAAAACCAGTTTCGCAGGGACTTGATTTACAAGTAAGCATATTCCTGCTGTCTGTTTCAAAGTGAGGAATGCTGGCACATTTCCGTAGCTCTCTGTTGCCTGGATTAGCTTTGCAGAAAAGGATGTGTTTTCTTAGTCACCAAGTGTGAGCAATTCCCCTCTTTTTAGTGAACAGATAGATGGCTTTGAAAGTGTGGAGGACAACTCCTTTTGCCTTTGGCACATATTCACAAGCATTCACCTGTCACGATTATGAAAGGTATTCAACAAAAGATGGAAAATGCCTTGGACTAGGCATGCACTGAATACTTAATCAGAATGTTTCCAAGCTGCTCACATAACACACTCTAGGCGAATCTACTCTGCAAGAAAGTAACTGATAGTGTGAAAAAATCTTTTGGGAAACAAATGATTGAAGACAGTATTGTTTTGCTCTGGCTTTTTTCTTCACCCAGCAGTTCTACCTCCCTGCCTTGCAGCAGGACTGGCCTTTGAGTGGGCTTGTTCTCATTACTACATAGGGTGCACATACACCAAGCTTATTTGGAAGGGGAAAGATTTCAAATGCACAGGCAAAGATGAGTTGCCTGACGGTACCAGATTGCTGTGTTCCTCAGTTGGTGATAGGTGATACCAAGAGGGGGTGAGGGAAGCACTTCTCAAAAGGATTACTATTGATTGGAGGTAGAGAACAAATCATTTCCCAGGCCCTGGTGATACTTCAAGGAACCGGGCAGGAGTTACTTTACTGCTGGGGCTAAAAGCTTTATGTTTTAGCTGAGATTCCATACTGACAAAATTACATCTACAGAGGTAATAAACACTGATGTTCTCAGTGTAATGAGAACAGCTTTTACTAAAATTTTCCAAGTTTGTGCTATATCTAGACTTTCAAAAAAAAAAGGCAACAGAATACTTTGCATTGGAGATGTTTGAAAACACTCACATCCTGCCATGTTTACAAAGGGTGTTTGCTGTTTCTGCTTCCTTTCTATCCCAAAGTTAACCATACTTGCCAGCTTTACCCGCTTCACACAGAAGGAGAGAACTTGTTGAGTTAAATACAGAAGAAAATCTGTTTTGCCAGTGTTCTGAAGGCTTTTTGCTAGGGTTTCAAAGTCAAAACAGTTGATCAGAGGTGTTATGGGGCATACAGAAAATACATTTCAATGGAATTGAAGGTTTTATTCCTTCATACTTTACAGAAATAAAACTTCACTGCCACTTGTTTTCTTTCCTCCAGTCCATGGCTAGTCCTTTCTGTGCTCTATCTCCAAGAGTCTCCTGGTAGCATTTCAAATTTGTCTCCAATGTAAGAATTTGTAAGAATTACCCAATCTCACTAGGTCCCTAATTAGTTTACAGGAGAAAAAAAAGCTTACTGTCTAATATGAAAAAATGGGGTAGCTGAGCCAATAAGTATGTTCAAAGATAAATTCTTTGAAGCTAAAGAAGGGGAGCTAAATGAGAGAATGTTATGATGAAATGTAGTTCTTCAGGAAAAAGACTGATCTAGAGAGGAGCTTGTTTCAAACTCTGTAAGGACTAGGTTGGAGTTTCATGGTTAAATATTATGTACCAGTCACTTCCTGCTAGCTGACCTAAAGTGATGAAATAGTTTGGGTTTTAAAACTACAAAAACAGAGCAGGTTTTGCAAACAACTTTCCAGTGCCAGGAAATAGGATCTGGAATAGTGATGAGGAACTAAGATATCAAATTCACTTGCCAAAGTAAATCAACTCCATGCCCCAAGTTACTCAATAAATATAAATGTGCAGGACTCTTTCCATCCAAGTATTTGATGGACTGGAAACCACTGGATAATTTGAAAAAAAAACAGGCATTGAAAGAGATTACAGGAAGACAATGTGTGTCCTTCTGGAGGGCATAGAACCACCCCATGGCAGGACAGTCAGCATTTACTTGAAAGATTTGTCTCTTATTCCTGTTTGATTTCTGTTGCAACCCAAAGACTGGCTCTCAGAAGAAGTGAACAGTTCAAGGTGGTCCATCCTTAACTGGAAACATACAGTGAGTGATATTAGAGTGTAAATGAAATTAAACAAAACATTTACTTGCCAAACTTCAGGTGGATAACATAACCTAAAAGGCATTTAAAGTTCAGATTTATACCTGTGTATCTTTACAAATCAAAGTAATTCTGTTACATCTATCTGCTGACTGTGAGATGAGTTTGTTTTCCTGCGGTATTTTAATGATGTAACCTTTACTGTAAGTGAGGAATATTTGGTGACAACATTTCTTCAAGTGGAATTCAAAAGAAAAGCAGGCTAAATCCAGCAACCAAAGCCTTCTGGTATTAATGAGCAAGAGCTGCAGAACGTGTTATTACATATTATTAATAACATCCTTATTAATAATTTATTTGTCCAGGTCAGTGCAGGAAGGTTTCAGTCACTCATTGTGTTAGATGTTGTTTCACAGTAGGACAATCTGTGCTCAAGTAGTCTTACAATGTAAATAGTTTGGTTTATATCATATAGGTAACATTTAACTGTAAAAATATGAGAATACGGAAAGGGATTGTAATCTTAAGTTCAAGTAACAGACTTAAAACATGTAAACTAAAATTAATGAATGCAAGTGAATAGTTCTTTTCTCAAATTAATGGCATTTCCTGTATCTCAGGGACTTGTCAAATTCATGCTTCTGGCATTCTAAAAAGAGTGGCCAGGAATACTCCCACATTTTTTGTGCTTTTTCTTTAAATTCATGTTTTAAACAATTTCTTAAATATGTTTTCCTGAGACAATGAGCTCATGGAGAATGATGGGGAGGATCTACATCTAATTCATCCATCATTTTACTATTCAAAAATGTACTCTCTCTCTGTCCGGTTGTTGGTAGAGTCTGGCCTCTTTTGAAAGCACAGCAAATCCAGTTTTTTTCTAAATGAGACAGACTGCAGTCCTGTCTATTGTGTTTCATCATAACGCACGATGAAATTGTACACTGAAGTTATTTTGTTCCATTCTGTGGGGAAAAAAAATGAACTAAAAAATTTAAAATGGCATGGGGAAGAAGCTGTTTTGGATGACTGCTCCTTCCATGGTGAGTTTCCCCACCTGTGCTACCTGACAGCCCCAGAGACAGAATGGGCATTGACAGGAAATTCAAAGACACCGAGTGAAAACACTCTTTTACAGGGGGCCACAAGGCCTGTTCAGGAAGGAAAGATCTTCCATTACTGTCACCCTCACATTTCTTAGCCTGGGATATAGAAAGCATGAAAGAAGTTTTGGCCTCTACTGATCTTAAAGAATTGAATTCAGCTCTAAACAAAGAACCAAGTATGCTGTGCGAGACTGACAAGTGCAGCATGGCCTCAGAGGCCTCAGGGATGTGAGGGGACAGCTGCCTGTTACCTGGCAGACCTGAGGTCATGTGAACTGTTATAAAAGCCTCGGTGCTAGCTAAACAACAGACATGTAACACAAGGACATGACGGTTTGTAAAACAAAATTTAATCTCCTGGTATAAACAAGGGCTGCAAGAGATCACAGTTCAGGGTTGGTAGTGACTTCACAAGCCGCTGTCAGAGTGAATTTGGGTCAGGAAAGTGTTAGGATGACATTTGTTCTCTGTGAGAGCGGTGCAAGGCTGCTGCTCCCCACGCGTTGCTGCAGTGTGCTGCACATGCCCCGCTCACTCTCGTGTTGGTATAACCTTGGTTGTTGGTATAAACCTCTGTTTGCGCTCGTCCTGCGCAAGCCTCTCTGAACCTAAACGTGTTCAGACAAACTGGAACACCAGGACATTTCTGCATGCATTTATACTGGAAAAAAACAGCAGCAACCTCTTTAAAAAACTTGACTTTATGCATTTCCATTGAACATTTGTCACTTTTTGTTATCATCCTATGCATACAATGTTGGGTTTTAAAAGATAGGGAAATCAGAACAGATGCTCAGATACATCTTGTCCAGAAAGACAGCTTCAAGTTTTTTAGGATGCAGGAGAAGCAGGTTAGAAACAGAATATCCTGCTGATCCAGACCACTATCCTGTGTGGTCAGATACTGCCTCTGTAGGGCATGAGCTTTCTCATGTTTGTGAGTAGACCTTCTGTCCATCCCCCATTTTAGTATTCGCCTTTTGGAATCAGAATCACAGACTCATTTCCTCATTCAAAAAGTCAGTTAAGGCCTAGGACAAAAAAACCAAAAAAAACCACCAAAACACCAAACCAAGCATCCAAAACTTAGGGGTATCTGGCCTTTGGCACTCAGCTTTGTCAAGACAGAAGGCAAAATCTCCTGGGAGGCAGAGTTGGAAAGAGGCTGTGTGGACACTCATGTAAATGTCTTTTTTTTTTTTTTTAATTTGGTTTCAAGAACAAGTCAGCTATGTATTCAAGAAGATACATTTATTTTTAAAATAATAAGGAAGCATGCAGAATTACTGGTCTTTGTTCTGTTCAAAAACACAATTGGGAACAATGTACTTAAGCCATTGGGAACAATGTACTTATTTCCTGCTTGTGCATCTCAGCATCAGGTTTTCTCCTGAGCTATTCAGCCATGGAAAACATCTGACATTCTTTTTTTTCAGCACTCACCTTGTAATCCTCTTAATTATTATTATTATTTTTTTAAAAAACAGAGGTGGAGAAGGGAAGGGTCTTCAGTTTGTCCTTTTGCTCATTGCTTCAATAAATGAGGTCCTTCTTATGCTGCATAATGAGGCGTCAGTCTTAAATATCATACTGGATGTATGAAAAATATTATTATTTGGCTATCTCAGATAGCCAAAACATGCTATCAGAAGCCAAGATTTTCAGTTTACCAACAATATTGTACTCTTTGGCAGTCTTGAATTATGTTTCTGAGGTGAATCCGAGGGCTCTGCTCAGGGCTGACTTCCCAGCCAACATCTGCAACGTGATGCTAATACAGCAGTCTATCGAAGCACTCCTTGCTTCTTCAGTAGTTGTTTTCTGGGTATCAGCCTCTCTAGTCTGCAATATTTTCATGGCCACCTTGTCTTCAGTCTGTTTCATCCTTTCAGAGAGGAACAGAATCACAGAACTTGTATCAGCCTCAGTTTTCTCATAGTTCTCACTTCAGAGAGATTTTCACTTCTCTTTTGAATGCCAGTCATCTTCTCTTCTTGGTTAGCACCTGTGCCACAGCATTCTCTCCTCCTCCTGTGGTTTGGCCCCCAAAGCACTGCCCTGTGAGGAGCAATTCCCTTTGCTGTGTGCTAATGGCTGGGGCTTCCTCTGTGCTGTTTCCATTGGTGATGATAATTGCTGCCACAGGAAGAGCTGAAGTCTATACAGCCACCTTCATGTAAAATGCCTGGGGGTGTATATCACTGTCTGTCTGTACATGACTTTGTGTGTCAGCTGCTCCAGATGGAATTCAAAATACCCATAATAAAGCTTGCTGAAATAGACAATGGGAAATAGTAGGTATTTCTCTGAAATTTTAGCATTGCAGCCAGAGCTGGCACCTTTACCTTCTTGGTCTGTGAAGCCCAAAGTGTCATTTCAGGACAAAAACTGCATCTTCTTCCCAATAACTCAACTTTCATCCTATTCTGTCAAAATTTAGTAGGAATGGCAAGTCCATGCCCAGGCAAGAGCACAGACAGAGACAAGCCTTTCAGCAATTCCTGCAAGTGCTGCACCTCTGTCACCAGAGAGTCCTGGGGAGTCTGAGCACAGCAGCAGCATGTGAACATCATCTGTGGGGACATTCATCAGGTGCAAGGGGAATGGGTGCTCCAGTCCCTCCTCAAGTTTCCTCCCTGTTTTATGCACCCATAAGATGCAGTGCTGAGTGTAAGATAGATCCCACTGAGGCCCTAGCTGGCTGCTGGGGAGCCATCCTGACGTGTGGGAGTATCCATACCCTCCCTCTTGGGCAGAGGACTGAATCTGGCTTGCATATTGGAATTTGCATATTAAGGACTAATAATTTTTCACAGCCCAAAGTTTTCTTTGGGACTCCTCTTTTTTCCCCCAAATGAAGTACCCACAGATAAAATATCTGGTATGGAGAGGGCTCAATGAGAGTCATGCAAACCATTTTAAAGTGAGAGGTTTATTACAGGCACAGGGCCAGCCATTGCAGTCTGGAATAGGGGACATCTGAGGAGACCAGTTTCGGGTTTTGATACATACATAAACTGTTGAGACATTGCTAGGAAGTCCAAAGTATATTTCATTGTGAAATCTGTCCTTTCATTATTTTAATGAAACTAGAAAAAGCATTTATTACTGTGGATTGGTTATTATGATCATTTACAGCATGATAAGTACTATTATAAGCCTATTGCATCTATCAATGTATTGGAAGCCTTCATCAAATTAAGTCTTGCTGGAAACAGTAAAGATCCAAAGTTGTTTTAGCATTAATTATCCTGCTTTAGCAAACTGGACTTAGTCTTCCTCAGCAATCAGCACTCCTGTGGCAAAAGAACGTTGTTTGACTGCAAGGAATGGGTAAAGGAAGGAGCATTAATTCTTGCCTCAGTTTAGTAACTGCAGAAAGATATACATAACGGAGGGGATTTTATTGCAGTGCACACTGAAGTAGAAGAAGTTAAAATCATTAACCTCTGCTTAAAAACTGAAGGCTCAGATTAAAAGATTGGTCAGTTTTAGCCTTGCTAGCCATTCTACTTTCACAAATAAAAGGAAGAACTTCAAAAAGGATTTTAAAAAGCATTTACTTTTTTTCTCAGGATAGAAGAATGACTGCCTTCTGAAATTTGCAACAATTTCTGCCTGCATGTTAGAGCTTTGATTTGAGCTTTGAATGCAATCCAAGTCAATATGTCAATAAAACTCTTTGCCTTTGAGCTATACCTGTAACTAATGCCACTGTCAACTCCTGTCAGCCCAATTCTTGGAAAAGAATTTCTGGCTAACTCCTTCTTCCTTTGTAAATTGGATGGCTGCCTGCACATTCATGTGGAGCCATAGCACAATATTCGCTATTGTTCTCTTTGTTTTTATTTTTAATTTTTCAGTCTCATAGATCAGTGTTTCCCCAGTTTACATTTTGTCCTGTTCCAATAGGTTTACCATTTTAAATTACTGACACATTATATAGCCTCCATAAGGTGGGAAGCATGTTCCAGTTCTGACACAATCCTAATTTCCTTGTTGCACTTTAATGTTGAAGCAAATAGCCATTTATTTAATTATGAACCTATAAATGACACCATGAACATAAGACAGAGGAACATAAGATATAAAACTTGAGCTCAAGTTGAAAGAAATAAGTTTTATTGTGTGCTGGTTTTTGTTGCCAGCAGCAAATAATACCCAGATACCTGTACTTACTCCGTGGTTCTGAAAGCACAGGAGCTGTGCATGTCTGAGTTACCTCTGGGGAGCACTTAGAACTCACCACACAGGAACAGGTCTTAAGAAACACAAAATGCTTTGGTTCTTCTTCCATCCCCATCACTGCTACAGCTCCCTGTACTCCACACTCTCACTGTGGAAAGACCCTTGTAATCGGTATCAGGTCTTTAAAACTGTATCATCCCTTGTGAAGAATTTGCCAGGACAAACAAATTAATTATCTGCAAGGAAACAAAGCATCCTGATTTGCAGCATCAACCAGGCACTGGAATACAAAATCTAATACTGACTGAAGCTGTTTCTTTAACATGCCACTCCAGTAGCACCCGTCTCACTGTACTTCTTTTAATCTAGTTTTCTCCTCCTCGTGCTACTTTGGAGAACAATAATACTGCTAATATTCTTGTCCTTATGTAGGTTCAGGTTAATAAAATTGTTGTGATCTGTCTTAGCTTCGCCCAGGATCATGTAGCTTTTACAAACTAAATGGTGACAATGAATCAACTTGCTGATTTCAACATAAATGACTTCCTCAAAATCATAATTTAAACAACACACATGATTATCTTCTACTCTTTTTTGATTTTTACAGTAGACTTTTATGTCACAGTATAGTAGTCTGGATTTGCCCTGGTCTTTTATCCTGGTAGATAACAGTGAATAACAGAAACAAACAGCTAGGAAGGAAAACACCGATAGCCAGAAAGGTTGATTGCACTTTATTAATTTATTATTAGAAGAAATTGCAAAACCAGTGTTGGGACAATGTAAGTATAGACTTAAGTCCCTGAAGTTTAAAATTTCTTCCACCTTGTGGTCTAAAAATTTAGGAATAGTAAGAATGATGTAATGAGCCAGTGCAAAAATGAGCTTGGTTGAATACTGTAGGAAATTCCCAGACTGATTTTCTAGCTCAGCCCTGGGAAAAGTCAAAGCAGGCAGCTGTCACTGCCCTGGCTGTGGTGGAGTACAGCAGCTGCTTGCTACCCTTACAGCCACTGTGCTCAGTCCACACTGAAACCATACAGTAATCTTTTTAGGGGTTTGGAAGCTTCGAAACTGTGCTGAAAGCCAAGTGTGCCAGGAATAGCATGGTCCTTACAGACTGAAAATGCCTAGGTCAAACACAAAGCTAGGGCAAGGCTGGGATCTCCTTCAGGTTGTATTTTTTGTGCTACAGCAGGTTTGGCCCACAGCACTGCACGTGTAGCTTCCATGCAGGTGACACCTAATAGCAGAGGGGTATTTTCTTAATCCTCAATCCTGCAAGCACTTGTTTCTGAAGTACTCCTACCCTTGGAAAGTCTGTTGCTGAAGAGCCTCATCAGTGAGGAGAGATGTGAGGATCTGGATGTAAGGCAGTACCTTCTTGGGGAGCTGTGTGGAATACAGCCTGTCTTCCCGTCTGGCAAAAAACTGAACCACGCATCTTCAGGTGAGAGGAGGATCCTGCTGAAGTCCACAGTGCCACACAGGACAGAACTGACGCCAAGCTGCTGCTCAGGGTGGGGCTTTAAGGCACATTCATCCCCAGCAGCCAGCAGGTAGGGTCAGGTGTCAGTCCTGCAGCTCACCACCTGCTCTGTGGCTGTGCTCCTGCAGCTCCCAGGAGGAATGGATGTGAAACTTGTCACTGTTCTGGTTGTTCTAGCAGTCACGGTTAGTCAGACGTCTGAGAGTAAGTAGTAATTGTACTTTATCTATTTCTATACTTTAATTTCTTAAAGATAAAAAACCTGATGTGTGCCTACCTGGAACTGTGTCTGCTTGAGCCTTTGCAGCTCTGCATGGGACAAGAGGTGATAGCTTAAATGTCTGTACTGCTTTTCTTCAAAAAGTGAAACTTGGGCGTCTTGACTGCACAGAGCAATTGGCATTTTCAGTGGAGTCAGGGCTTCACCTGAGAATTTCCTCTGCAAACCTGATGTTTCCACAGCAGGTGTGAGCACACTATAATTCTGTGAAGTGGCTTGAGCAAGGAAAAGCCATGTGAGCTATTTGTTATAGGAAACATTTCAAGAAGACTTTAGCTGCTAAAGGTGTAAGAAATTTAAAGCAGTGATTTCCTGAGAGAGCACCTTGTAATGTCAGTATTTGTTCAAATGGATCTCTCAAGTTCAGGTGTAAATTCTCCTTTACAAACTTCCCAGAGGAAATGTGTTTAGAAACTCACTGGTCTTTTTCCTTTAAAGTGAAGTTGCCCTGGGTGGCACAGGTTTCAAAAAACTTTTTATGACAAACTTCAAGTAACAGATTTCTCCCAGCAGAAAAGCAGTTTTGCATGCAACTTTGCTCTGTGTTGAGTGCAGCATGTCTCAAGGATTCAGGAGATCTAATAACACTCAAAAATTAAACTTAAAATAAAAAAAAAAAATAAAAATTAGACAACTTTAAAAGTTTTCAAAACCATCTAGGCAATGCTGTGCTTGAATCCTTACTTATTCTTTGTAATTTTTCACTGTAAAATAGACTGCGTTCACAGAGAAGGTAACTCAGATTCTGGAGCACTTTCTTCAGGACAATCCTTTTTCAGGCTCTTCTGGCTTCAGTAGGAGTAGGAATTGTGGAATTCCTTGAAGATGTCAATAACACATGGACAAAATCTGCCTTACAATTTTATCCTGTTAAAATGGCCACTACACCAGCTGGCATGGGAATGCCCTGCAAGTGCTTTTGGTCTGGATATATGATCTGGCCATTCAGCAAGGTCTTGCACAACAGAACTGACACCTGCATGCTCAGGCCAAAGCAAAGGCTCTCTTAGAAAGTGCTCTTTTACACTGAACCACCTGACACGGGGGAAATAAATGCCTTTACCACCCAACTTTCCTCAAACAGACGTGCTCCATACTTGACTGCAATACTCAAATGGCAGAACCCACAATAAAAATGAGCAGAATTTCAGGTGTCTGGCTGGGTTACAGGCATGCCCTACCTGAGCTGAACCAGATTTGGGTGTAACCCTACCTAGGCTTTATGGATCCATTTATTTCAGGGTGACAACAGACATACAAGTAAGATATGGGCTGGCAACTACAGAGGTTTCCTTTGCTTGTGGATGTGAATTGGCAGCTGTTGACAGAGGCCACGAAAGCCATCTGAAATCCAAAATCGCACCTACCTACAGGCTTAAGCATCACCCAGCCAGGCAAGGCCAGAAAACAAAGATCAAGGTATTCTGTAGAGTGTGATGGGGATTTCCCCCTCCACATACTCTACCCCTATTTCCCATAATATGATTCAAAATAAGTTTTTGAAATTTTACTTTAAAAAATCCCAGTAATCTTCCATGACCGCATCTCAGTGCCAGGGATCTACAGGGTGCCACACATGCAGAGAAGGAGGCAGCACTGCATGAAGTATGCAGCAGGCTGGAAAATGGAGCTTATTCCAGAGATGGTTGGTTTGAATTTCAATTTGAGAAGACAAAAGTGCTCTTCTGGAAGCTCCTACATGTATTTCATCTTGAAGACATGAAAGGAGAAATTTGGTAATTCACATACAGTAATAGCATCCAAATAAAATGTTTGATGCTACAGCATAGTAATAACAACTAAATAAGACTGTCTGACACTTCCCAAAGGAGTTATCTGCACTTATCCTACTGAAGGTGTTCCAGTAATATTAGTCTGGTCTATGCAATGTGGGAGATGGGTTCCCTCTTATCAAAATGTATTTCTTTATAGAAACACACCAAATCTCTGTTGATACGACAGCTTCTTTCTGCATCCTAATATGCAAGACATTATGATGTTTGTTTTTACTAGGAACAGCTGAACTTTCCCCTTCTGGTAAGGCAGTAAATATTTTTTTGACCACATCAATATTATACTCTGTTTTGCCAATTTTCAGCCTGCATTTATTTGATGCTCTGTAACCCAAGGATGTTGTGTGAAGACAGACAGCTTGCAAACTGATCATGATTTGATGGACAAAACCTCATCCTAAAATTCTGACCTACAGAAAATACCCATCTACCCATCTCCAGTCAGCCTTCCAGCTTTGAAAATGTCCATATTAATAGCAGCCCTCATAGCGAAACAGGAAAAGCATCACCACATAACTTCAATTATATTTATTCTTTAAATTCTTTATTCTTTTTTAGATTTATGTATTATTGTTTATGGTTATAGCTTAGAATCCCTTTATCTTTTTTTTAAACTCTGTCTCAGAATTGTGCTTTAACTGTGTGCATTACCCTGTTAAAATAGTAGGATGCATTGGAACATTTTTCAGCATTTGAGTTCCCCTGTCAAGTCCAGCTGTTAAGCAACCTCCTTGTTGTTACATTTCCCAAGAATTCTAGCATCCAGCTTTGTTCACCTGTCAATCAGGATCAGAGTCTTCTACATAATGAAATAGTTAATGACTATCCTTAAGTTAAGATGAAAAGACCTGCCTTGAGGTGCTGAACTCTTAAAATAGCCTCAAGTTTGTTTTAAATGAGAGAAACATTTTCTGGCAGCTTTATGAAATGAGCGCTAAATAAGCTGCTTTACAGTGGCTAATATGAAGTGTTGATGATGTGATAGTCCATTTCCCTACAAGGACAGAGCCTGGATTCTATGTTCATAAGCCAACAACATGGGACTAAGTGCTGAAACTGGTCTGTGGAGGTGGCTGTACTGATACCAGAGCATATCAATAAACACCAGGTTCTGACTAAGCAAGACCATAATACAATCAATCAATATAAAATTGTGTGGGTTTTCTTTCCAGATGTACAAAGCCTACTTTGTAACCACAAAAGAAATCCATTAGGAAACACTAATGCCTGCTGCTAATAGCACAGGTGTGCCAAACTTGTGCAATGTGTGCAGAGCTGCAGGTTCAGGGTGAACTTGAGGCACAATTACCAGCAGGTCTCACATTTCAGCACAGAAACAAAAAGTGCCTCAGGTGTATGGATCTCACTGTGCAAGAGAAGCTTCCCCTCAGACCACACAAAGTGTGGGGGGAACACATCCTGCTTAATAATGTTGCCCGTATTTGCTGGGCTCCCTCATTTTGTGTAAATTAAAAAACTGTACCGGTTTTCTTGGTTACATAAAAGAACAAGTACAGCATGGTTTTTCATTCAAGCAGTGCAGTTCACAACGGTGAACCAGGTGCTCTGCCAGCATTAGACAGGCTCCTGTGCGCTGCCAGCAGGATTCAGGAGGGACCACCAAAGGCCTGGTCAAAACACTAACTGCTGGAGTGAAACTTGTGAAGAAAAGAGCTGCCTAAGGCAGCTGGGTTGGGTCTGGAGTGGAGGGAAATGGAGAAAGGAAGGAAAAATGTCTTCCTTACTGTTGTCACTTAAAGCACAGCTTTTCTTTATCATGCTTAGTCAAAAGAGACCAAAATTAAACCAATAGGTAAGAGCAAGCAGAGGGGTTGGGGGCACAATGGCTCCATCACTCACCATCTGTTTCCATGGGGCATCATCTCCTCTTTTTTCCTCCATCTGGCCCTCCTCCTTCATGAGACAAAGACCTGCCCTGCCATGTTAAATTCTCTATGGAGGAGGCTGGCAGAGCCCTGTCTGTCCTTACCAGTGCTCTGCCCCAGCTGCCTGAAACTGCAGAGGACAGCAGCACCAGAGCCTGGCAGGCTCCCAGTGTGTGCCACAGGAGGGCTCTTCATCAGGCACAACAGTTTTCCTAGAAGACTTGGCAAATCTAGGAATATCAGCTTGAAACTGAAGATGGACAGAAAAGTTCTTTGTGGCCCCAGAAACCGAGCATGCACCAATAACTTTTTTTGGATTTTTTGCCTGAACCCTAGACAACCAGCCTTCTCTGTGTGATTAACATGTGGCTCTCAAGTTTGAGAATGACAATGAAAAAAGTAGAGCAGAAGGGTAAGACAAGTTTCTATAGACTAAGTTTGGTCAGATAGCAGAGAGGAAATGGAGAAGGAAAGTTTAGGCAGATCAAGATTTGATACTGATCAACTTCAATGTAAAAGCAGATATAATGGACAGAACTCATAGAGGTATTTTTCCATGAGAGGCTTTGTTTTCACTGTGCTCCATTCCACTACGCCACTTCAATCATAGAATGCTTTGGTTTGAAAGAGACCTTGAAGATCATTCAGTTCCAACCCCTTCTCTACCCCTTCTGTCTTGTGCAGGGACAACTTGGACAACCTTCACTTTTCTTTTCTTTTCTTTTTCTTTCCTTTTCCTTTTCCTTTTCCTTTTCCTTTTCCTTTTCCTTTTCCTTTTCCTTTTCCTTTTCCTTTTCCTTTTCCTTTTCCTTTTCCTTTTCCTTTCCTTTCCTTTCCTTTCCTTTCCTTTCCTTTCCTTTCCTTTCCTTTCCCTTCCCTTCCCTTCCCTTCCCTTCCCTTCCCTTCCCTCCCTTCCTTCCCTCCCCACCCTCCCCTCCCCTCCCTCCCCCCCTCCCTCCCTCCCCTCCCCTCCCTCCCTCCCCTCCCCTCCCCTCCCCCCCCCTCCCCTTCCCTTCCCCTCCTTCCCTTCCCTTCCCTTCCCTTCCCTCCCTTCCTTCCCTTCCCTTCCCTTCCCTTCCCTTCCCTTCCCTTCCCTTCCCTTCCCTTCCTTCCCCTTCCCCTTTCCCCTTTCCCCTTTCCCCTTTCCCCTTTCCCCTTTCCCATTTCCCATTTTCCCTTTCCCTTTCCCTTTCCCTTTCCCTTCCCTTCCCTTCCCTTCCCTTTTCTTTTCTTTCCTTTCCTTTTCTTTCCTTTCCTTTTCTTTTCCTTTTCTTTTCCTTTTCTTTCCTTTTCTCTTTCCTTTTCTTTTTCTTTTCTTTTTCTTTTTCTTTTCTTTTTCTTTTTCCTTTCTTTTCTTTTTTCTTTTCTTTTCTTTTTTTTTTCTTTTTCTGAATGTGCTAAATAACTTTGAAAACAACATGTCATTCCCTGGAGAGAGTTCCCAGGGAAGAAATAACCAAAATAGATAATATCACTTGCTAAAACAACAACAGAGGAATCCTTTCTGTCTCAAGATCCACCACTAAGCTTAGTCCTTTCAGCAGTTCCTTTAGCTTTAAAAGTCTCAGGGTCAGACAACAGGTCTAAATAATTTTGGGGTAAGCTGCTGTGTATTTCTTACTATGTCACTGAGCAATAGAGACAAATGAAATCAGCAGCACTGAAAAAATCCTATTGACTGATGAATGGCACAAAAAAGGCCATGCCAACATCCACATGCAAAGCACAGTTCTTTCCTTTTAATTACTGTTTAGATCAACAACTACTAATAACCCTTATCTAATTGCTGAAACCACAAAAAAAACCCCAAAAACATGGCCTGGGCTGGTCAAATTATTATATTTGTTTAGGATTACCTCCTAATTTCTTCCAATTTTCAGGATTAGAACAAAGTTATAGTAACAATGGAGGTGCAGGATGTCTCAGTGCTCCATGAGAGCTGCATCAGTTTTTCTGGGCTCTGGGGAATTACAGGATTTCCTTGGCTCACTGCTCTCATACTTCATACACAGGAAAAAAATTGCTTTTATTACTGACTTCCATGTAGAAAGGCACCAGTTCTCATAAGTGCCTCTGTCAGCAGAAGGTTGCTGGTAACACTTTCATGTTCTCTGACAGAAAGACCCTCATGCCATGCATTTGTCTGTGACTCACAGATTATTGACTTCTATTTTCCATATCATAGCTATGCTTTCATACACATAACAAAAATGCAGGAAAAAAAATCGTGAAATCTTCTTTTTCATCAAAAAAACAGTGCACATCAGAATTCCTTGGGGAATACATACATGAGAAAGCAAGAAAGCCTCCCCAGGCACATACTCTAATAAAAATGTACTAGCAGGCTCTCGATGTCCATAAGAAATGCTCTTGCCTGTTTAGCACCACTCATTTACATTTTATGCAGAATTTCAATCTGTTTTTTATTGGGGCATTCCCCAGTTTCCCATGCAGCCTGAGCTCACAGCTGCAGGGCACAGATTTTGTGCAGCTGCACGGGCTGGATGTCAGTGGCATCCAATGCTCTGGGTCAAAGACTGACTGAGCAGTGGGTGATTGCATTTGCTCTAAAATGGCAACTCTGGTCATGTAAGTGATGTCTAAATGTGCAGTTACAAACAAGTTGCTAAAGGATGCAATTCCTGTTAGTTAAGATTTTTGCAAAAGGGCAGTCAGTCAGTCAGAAGTGGCCAGTGAGACACTCACAAGCCTACCTGGATGCATCAGGGGTTTTGCTTTATTTTCCTTGGTTGAGCCTGTGTATGTTTTTCCTTACAAAGCTATAAAAGTACATCAATATTAATTTAATAATTTTTGTTTATAAAGTGTACAAATGGCTAACATGGTGCTATATAGTGCACTATAAACTGCAATACTGATAGTTCAGATCTGAGTATCAAAGCAAGGGATGGTTTTAAGCACACAAAGTAGGATGAGGACAAGATGTAGTCAAGCATCAGCAAAACCAGCTGAGGAATAGTTCAGGGGACAGCTGGCTCTCCCTAACACCTCCTGCCATTCTACAGAAGCTGGTAGTACTGGTCTTGCAAAGCATTTTGGTTTACTAGACCCCAAAGAAGTACTGGGGTAGACCACTCTAAAAAGCATAACAGACAACATCAGACAGAGTTGAAAATATAATTACCCTTCCTAAAGTTTTCGTCTGACAGAATTCTTCTGTCGGGAGCTGACTAGCAACAACAAAAGTTTTACTTTAGTTTTACCAATTCTATCTTGAGCACCCAGAAAAAACCTTAAACTTAGTGGTGCTCAATGAGCTGAACTTCCATTTGTGAACATCAATTAGCCTGCTTCACAAGAAGTATGCTGTTGAAGAGAGAAAAACAAAGGACAATGGGGAAATAGCACAGGTAGCACTCAACACTTAATTAGTCCTTCTGCACCATATGATTATTTACAGCCCTCCTCTCTGGATTGCTGAGGAGACAACTGCTGAACCTGCTTCTGTCTTTCCACCTCCCCTCTGACCATGAAATCCCAGGGCCCTGCCATCAACACCACAGATACAAAATCCCCCTAAGGCAGCAGTGGGCAGTGTGGGTGCTCCCCCAGGACTCCAGCTCCATTGCTGGCTGCTCAAGGTCACTGCTACAGCTGTGCCAGCATCTGTTATTTATCTGTTATATTTGCACTCGGCAAGCACTCTCATAAGAAGACGGGCACACAATCATCTTGCTTACAGGAAAATTTTTAAACAGATTTATCTCCTGCTTACAGAAGCTGAAATTGATTCCCTGTCTTTTTTTTTTTTCTCCTAGCTCATGACTCTTGCATTCAAGGCTAAATGATTACTTAGGGAAAGCATGGATAGGAAGAAAAATGAAAACAAATAGGAAGAAGACTCTCTCTCCACTTCTCCCAGATTAGTTCAAGGTCTGGGACCCAGGGGTCTTTGCTGTGCTCATTTTGAAGAGTGGGTTTAATCTTGAGACCTTCATCCTAGATAAATCCCTGAGCAATACAGCTTTGCTTGTCCTTGAGCTAGGGGAGGAAATCCCTTTTAGAAGATCTATTTCTCTGCTAGCACAGAAGAAAATCAAGTCCCAAAATGTCAGTATTTTTCTTAAAAAATAAAAACCCGCCTAGATTTATGATTTGCATTTTGAAGTTCAGTGACCTTTAATTTTAAGATGGTATTAGCAAACAGGAAAAAATGTGCGGGGGATAATTCCATAGTGGAGACACAGTCAACCATGGGAGCCCTTGGGGTAAAGGAAAACACAAAGCCCAGCAAGAGCATTTATCATTTCAAAAAGACAACAAAAGATAATGGGCCTGATTTGACCTAAAAAGGCAGAGCTTTTAAATTATACTCCTGACACTTCCTGCGTCGTAAATGTTAGTGATCTTCCACAAGTAAAAATAAGTATTTTAAAATTACTTTTATATTACTGTAACAAGCCTTTACATATGCACACAGAAGGAGGGGGGAAGGAAATTTATTTAAACCACCAATCTCTCTTGTGGGAGAAGCAGAGAGGGCAGTGTCTCAGGCACAAGCTGTAGGGATAACCAGTCCTTGTCAGCCCTCGGAGCTGCCCTCCCGCTCAGGCATGCAGCATGGGGACAAACAGCAGCACGAAGGGCGGCTGCAGCTGCAGGGCTCGGGCCTCACTGGGCTCAGGGACGTGCTCGGGGGTGGCTCATGTCACTGCTGTGCTGCAGCTGAGGGATATGGGCTTTTAGGAACGCCAGGATGGAGAGGGAACTACAAGGAAAGGACAGGCTCGGCCTTTAGGCGAGAGAGCAGCAGGAATAATACGTGGACTGCGCCTGGGGATAGAGGATGAGCTGGCTGAGAGCTTACAGGGCAGGATCAGTGGTCAGACTGATCTGACCACTGATCAGGGGTGATCTGGTAGTCTGGGGGTCTGCTATAGACCTCCTGACCAGGAGGAAGAAGCTGAGGCCTTCTTCAAACAGCTGGAAAAGTCCTCATACTCACAGGCCTTAGTCTTCATGGGGGACTTCACCCATGCTGATATCTGCTGGCAGGGCAATACAACAGTGCTGAAGCAATCCACAAGCTTTGATGTGCATTGATGACATCTTCCACGACAAGTACTCAAGGAACTGGCACAGAAAAGCTCTTGGGTGGACGAGATACTTGCAAACAGAGCAGATCTAGTCAGGGGCATGAAATCAGAGGCAGCACTGGCTACAGTGTCCATAAAGTGGGGGAGTTTGGGATTCTAGGAGAAGGGAGCAGGGCAAAAAACAAGATCATGGCCCTGGATTTAATAAGATCTGATTTAGAACCCCTTCACAAGTTTGGAAGAATCCCATGGAATGTGATCCTGGATAGAAGAGAGGTCAAGCAGAGCTGGCTAATGTTCAAGGGTCACCCCCTCCAAGCATTAGAAAGGTCTGTCCTGACAAATAGAAACCCAAGCAGGAGGCCTGGCTGGATGTTCTCAGAGCTTTTAACTGCATCAGAACATAATGTGTGAAACAAAGGGGTGGAAGCAGGGCCAGGTGACCCAAGTGGAGTATAGGGTTGTCTGATCATGCAGGAATGCTGCTGGGAAAGACAAAGACAAAGCTGAGCTGGAGTTGAATCTGTCAAGGAATGTGACAAAATGTTCCATAAGTATATAAATGACAAAAGAAAGAGGGGTGAATATGAAAGCCCACTGCTAAACTGGACAGAGAAACTGGTGACAAATTACATGAATAAGGCTGAGGCACTCAATACTTTCTTTGTCTTGCTCTTTACCATGCAAACTAGGTAATCTAACAAGAAACGAAGGTTCCTGGACCAGAGGGAATATTTGCAGCAAGGATGATTTATTGTCAGTGGAGAAGGACCAAACTAGAGAGCACTTTTAAAAACTAGACCTATATAAGGCCACAGGACAAATAGGACAGACCACAACCAGTGCTGAGTAAGCTGGTTGATGCCATTGTGAGGCCACTGTCAGTTACCCTGGAACAGTCATGGCAAGTGGGAGAAGTTCCTGAAGATTGAAAGAGAGCAAGTATTACCCCTATCTTCAAGGAGGGCAAGAAGGAAGATCCAGAGAACTATAGGCTGCTAAACCTCATATCAGTCCCTGGGAAGGTGATGAAGAAAATTCTCTGAGAAAGCATTTCCCAAGATCTGAAAGGCAAGATAGTCATCAGGAGTGGTCAGCATGGACTTATGAAGGGGACATCATGCTTGACCAACCTGATAGCCATCTCCAATAATGTGACTAGCTTATTGGTGAAGAGGAGAGACAAGGGCTTAGTGTACCTTGACTTCAGGAAAGGCTTTGATTACTGTCTCTTGTAATGCTATCACAGACAAGCTGACAAAGTACAGGATAGGCAAGTAAAGACTGAGGCAGACAGAGAGCTGAATGAAGGACCAGGTCCAGGGGGTTGTAATAGGGGTCACCATGGGAGACAACAGAGTTCAGCACTTTCATTAAAGACCTGGATGATGGAACAGAATGTGCCTGTGTCATGTTTGCAGATGGTAACAAACTGGGAGCAGAAGGTGATGCACCACATGGTTTTGCTGACATAGAAATGGGCAGAGAAGAAACTCAGAAAGTTCAACAAGGGGAAATGCCAAGTCCTGCATCTGGGGAGCAATGATGGCAGGCTGGGGGCTGCTAGGGAACAGAAATAGAAATCTGATTGGTCTGTCTCTCGTTTCACAGGACCTCCAGGGCCTGATAATGAGGGAAAGGGTATGAACACATGACTTGCTTGGTCACAGAAAGTCATGGTTGCTTGTCTCATAAAATGGAGTTAATTAAGCTAACCACATTATAGGGGCTGGGAGTGGAGCTCAAGCAGGACCCAGGGACCAGATGGCCCTGCTTGAGCAGAGAGCTGAACCAGATGACTTCCAGTGGTGCCTTGCAGTCTCAACCCCTCTGTGATTCTGTGCAGTCGAACTATGAGTTATGCCTCTTATATCTGCGTTGTTTCTAACATTGCTACTCCTCTTTTTAGCTTTGTTTCCTGGGGCCTTTAGCTGTTGCATGAAAATTTCAGATGAAATTTCCAAAGGAATTCTCAGAAGAGTGGAGAGATTTGAAATCCAGAAAGCTGGTGGTCTGTGTCACCTAGAGGCTGTTATGTAAGAGATATTTTGCGTCCTTCGCTGTGAAAGGGATACTGCGAGTTAAAATCCATTATGCAGCATTTAAATAAGCAGAAGCTTGGAAAGCTAATACAAATTCAAAAAACAATGTTTTGTATGATTTAAGAACTGTCCTTCCTGGTGCTATTTAAACTTGATTGTTAAAAGTTAATCATTTTTTCAGTAATAACACTGAATATTATTCAACCTTCATTGACACTTGCTTTATTTTCAGAACTGAAAAATTACTCATGCACCTTAAGACTTCTCTGCTTTTTCGAATTATTTATCCCATAAAACCCTGGCCTAAACTCATTAAATCAGCTTTACTTTTGTACATAAACATATATCTAATTTTTTTTCTTGTACAATATCACACCATTTGGATTAAATTGGTACATTTTCTAGACTTTTGCATGATAATCATCACAGTCATAATAACTACACAGTAGTCTGCTTATTTATTTGCCATAGAAATGTACTGCTTTCCACTGTGGTTCTTTTTGCACTGAAGTAGTAAAGCCTTTTGACAGATTTTGGAATATAAGTTTAATAATGTAAAACTTAGATCCTAATGTATTTGAAACCAGAAAAAAATTAATAAACACAGCCTAAAATATAATTTAAGATTAACCAAGTATAACTTTGTGGTCTTCATAGGTGGGTGATAATTATGATGATTTTTAAAAGCTGGGATTTTTACTTTTTTTCTTTGAAACTGACAACCATTTCTTTAAATGTTAGTCTTCACATGAAAGGCAGAAAATTCTGTGTGAATCCATGGAATAGAGAAGTTGAAAAAATTATGAAGAAGATGAAGCACAAGATTCACAGGAGAAAATTTCATATTAGAAAGCAGAGAAGAACCAGAAGAACCAGACAGAAAGAACAGAAGCAGTAGCAAAATGAAGCGAGATGATGGAAAATGAAGCAAAATGACCCATGATGAAGATTCTGTGGCATATGGTACTGTGGGCAAGGATACCAGATTTCACCACTGATGGACTATTATAGCACTAAAATGACTTTTCAAATCTCTATGTGCTAGAGAAAGCAGAGGCAGAAAACATCGCCTGTGCTCAGAATGATGCTGATCAGACAAATGACAAGGTGTTCCCAGTAGTGTCTTGTAGCAAGTGCTTGCTGTACCTCCTGGATCTTTTGGCAGACTTAAATCTTCCTCTCTCTCACCCTGCTTTTATTTCAACCTCCCCTGTGACTTCTGTTTTAACATGCTGCTCCTTCTCAGTCCTCCATTTTTTCCCAGTCCTGTACTTGGTCACTAATCTTTCCTGTCTGCAGTCATCTTTCTGCTGTTGCCTGGTACTTGTTTATATCCTTCTAGTCATTAATCTTTCTTTTTTGATTCATTTTATGTAGGTTTACAAACACTTTTTCATACACTTCCAGCTTGTTTGCCAAAACCATGTCTTTTACCTCTTCTAAACAATCTCTGCTCCCAGCTGTTACTATCATGAAATATAATTTCAGTGATAATATTTGACCCTCTTCACAAGACCAAAGCGTGGCACTCAGAGCTATACAATAAAGATCTCTATTGCTTTTTTTCATCCAGTTTTGTTCATTTAAATACTCAGATCCTTCAGATGGGTCCTTCCTACTCTCTTTGCTGAATTTCTCATAATTGAGACTGAGGATTACATCTGTCCCTCAAGGCCTTTTTTCAAAGACTAGCAATTATGACAGTCTGGCTACCCACTCCACAGCCTCTCTTCCACTGTACAGTTCTGCCTTCTCCTGTGTGGCACTGGATTCCCTCCCTCCTTCCTTGGAAACTTCAAAGTAATTTAGTATTTCCACAAAGACATCTCATCAACAGCACTTCTCCTCACAGACATGTATACAGAAAGCAGCAAATGAGGGAAAAGAGAGGTCCTTAAAAGAGTCAGTGCCATAGAATGCACACATCTCATGAGCCAAAAATACTTAATTTAGCAGCACAGCTCTGCTCTTTCTCCTCTTCCCCTAGCAATTACTGTTTTTTTCAATCACTGCATTTGACTTAAATGAGCTCCTCTGAGTTGCCTCTAGTGTTTGCTTTGAAATTTTTATGTAAAACTACATCCTGCAAGCCAGGGAGAAAGCAAGACTGGTGACAGGGGACAGAAGCAGATGCTGGTATGTTCCATAAATAAGAAAGATGAAAACTGCAGCAAGGTCACTAGAGACAAACAGCATACTCCTACTGATGCAAATCTGGTGAAAGAAACCTGACTCCCTTCAAAACAGGTAAGAGAAACAATTACTGCTCTAATGAGCCAACTGCGTTCTGACAGGGATGAGGCAACTGATATATTCTTCCAGAACCTAGGGAATATTTTGTACAGCATGTACACTGGCATAGCCCCATCCTCTGTCTGCTGGAATAGCGTGCAGGAAGTCTGCTGCTGGGAGCAGGAGCTGAGGCTGCCCTCTCTGACTCCGAGCCTGCACAGAGGCTCCTCCTCCCAAAGCTGGGCTTGGCACCCTGCTGAGGAGGAGGATGTGACACTGGCTAATGCAAGCTGAAATGGCACACGCTTCCCACCATCTCATTTGCACTGCCTGGACACCACACGGATAATTAGCTAATGGGTATCACACAGAATCCAAACCCCCCGGGCCCAGGTCAGCAGAGCACCAGGAATGCAAAACTGCTGAAGCACTTTACAATATGGCAGCAGCACATTGCTCTTTCTGGTTGTTCCATTTTCTTCCTCATGTTCTGCTCTGCCTTTCAGATTTTGAACCTTCTTGCTTCCTTCCAGTTTCCAGGTGGGTTTATGATGGCATCTCAGCTTCTCAGAGCTGTGCCATCAATGCAACCAGTCACCTTTCGAGAGTGTAAACATACTGACTGAAGCATGGACTGTACCCTAATTTCCATGGCTGAGCTATAGGAGAGAGCATTCCAGAGCATGGAACAACCTTCCCAAGGGAGGGGACGGGACGGGACGGGACGGGACGGGACGGGACGGGACGGGACGGGACGGGACGGGAAGGGAAGGGAAGGGAAGGGAAGGGAAGGGAAGGGAAGGGAAGGGAAGGGAAGGGAAGGGAAGGGAAGGGAAGGGAAGGGAAGGGAAGGGAAGGGAAGGGAAGGGAAGGGAAGGGAAGGGAAGGGGTTCATGCTGGTTTAGGTACAGGCTGCTGGGAAGCTCCATGCAGTCTTGGCTTGCAGACCTGTCCTCTGACAGTTGTAGGATCACAGCACAGCTGCAGTTCTCTCTCCCATGTAGAAAGCAGCACAGATATTAGTAACTTGTTTTTGTACTGTCAGCCTTTCTGGCCTCCAAATCTTTGATTCTTATCAGTTTAGCAATTCCTTCTTTGCATTGAAATTAAAGACCAAACGAGATCCACAATGCAAATGTTATTGAAATATTTGCATTTACTGGACCTACTTTAAAGACAGGCTTTGATATTTTTGTTTACATCTTCCAGTTCATCAGTGTGATGTCTCCTGTCAGGTTCTCCAGTAGGAACCAGTAGATCAATCAGAGAGATTATGGGATTACAAAATCCACTCCCTGCTTCCAGCTGAATTTCAAATTTTGGTTATTGTGCATTCCTTTGGGAATTGAATTAGAAATAACTTCTACCAGTCATTCAATTTAATAAAAACTTTCTTTCCTGATATTGGTATATGAAGTACCAAAACAATGCTTGAAAGATCCACTGCCTCATACAGTTTCATTTAGCCCTGAACGCTGACACACAAATATGTAGAAGAAAAGTCTTCCAGTTTCCAAACCTTCACTTGAATGATCTCATATTCTCTGTACCTGAGCATTATTTTTGACCTTTGCTTTTTTGTACTTGGCAACAAAATAAAATCAATGCCTTTTTTGTTAAAGTCATCTCAACATCTTGTTTTGTGGAAGAGATTATTAGGGCACATTACTTTGTTTTGCCTGAAAATGCTGAATAAAGCTCTCTCTTCAATAGGTTTAGATGCCTAAAAGATCTAGTTGGATGCACTTGAAAACACCAGTGAGTACCTCAATGGCTTAGAAGTGTAACTTCCATTGAATTAAGCCTAAATTAGACTTGTAATTAATATTCTTGAGATCTGCAATAAAGTCACTCCTAACCACTTTTAAGAAACAGCTTAACAGATTATTATCATCCACCTTTTTAATTTATTTTAAGAATTATTAACTTAATGTGACAGCCTCTAAGTCTTTAGGGTACTTTAAAGAAATCACAGATAGCATTGCTTAAGAAGTGCTAAACAAAAGCAAAGAACCTGTTGGGTCTTTTCAAGCAAAACCAGCACCCTGAATTTGATACTCTTGCTTAAAACTAGAAATCAGACTAGAGTCATAAGATTGCAAACACTTTTCTTTCAAAACACTGGGTTAGGAGTTACCACACACTTTTACACAGTTGAAAAATGTTGATAGAGGCTCAAATTCAATCCCCTCTTTTATCAAAACAACCTGGATTTTAACAGAGGAAGAGGATGCGTGCTTGCCCTCTGACTAGCACACCTGAGCACATCTCTGAGACAATGTTATTCTGAGTTATGCTGAGTTTCTTTGGTAGTACCATTTTTATTAAAACAACCTGTCCTTAGTCCAAACAAATAAACACAATTTGCAAATACAATTTTTGATTGGATATCTCTCTGGGCAGATTGGTTAAACTCTACAGCCACGAAAGGGATTCTCACTAGTTGGGCGGGAAATAGCGCAATCGCATGTCTGGAGCATAATTTGGTTAGAAAACTATAATTAATTAACGAAGAGGTTTGGAATAAGATTGAACAACAACTTTAATGATATTAATGCAATCCTTACAAGAAATTAATGTAAAACAATTGTAGAGTATTGCAACAGCAGCATAGGCAGATCCTTTCTTGCGAAGAAACAACTGCAATTATTTAGAAGTCTTTCCTTGTAATACAGTCTGTAGCAGGAAAAGCAAATAGTGTCATAAAGCTGAATAAGAATAATAACACTATTGACAACAATTATACAATAAATTGCACTGATTGATAAGAAAAAGTAGGTTCTAGGTCTTAGGCTATAAAGGATTAGTCATCAAACCAGTCTGCAAGAGGAGGATGTCTGGACTTCGTATAAGTTTTAATTAGCATCTGGATCCATAAACATCCTGAGGAGACAAAACCAATGCTTTTAGCAGTATAAAGAGCAGGTAAATCTCTAAATAGAGAGTAGAGATACATAGATTATGGGAAAGAAAGCAATAACATGGATCACCTCCCCAAACTAATCTTAGTAATTTTGGCAGGGTTTCTTTATGACATCTGTAGAAGATCTGCGTTTTTAAGATCTTCATTTAGTGTTGACTATACACGCACCAAAAAAAATTGCAGAACCCGATTCTGACATCACCATTTTGAAAGCAAGTAAGACATTTATCAGCAGGAACCCCCCCACCTGAGTGCAGGCTCCCAGGTGAGCAGGCTTGCATTGCCAGGAGCAGTGAGAGCAGCCAGGTTTGCATTGCCAGGAGCAGCCAAAGCCATCACAAGGCAGCAGGCAGGCCAGCGACCTCACCAAGGGCACACTCTCACAGTGCCCAAACAAACGTGCAGAGCAGGGCCAGGGATGGCAAAACAGGGTCAAACAAGAGTCCAGGTTTTCAGACAAGTCTGTAGAGATGAGTAGGTCGGAGGTGAAGCTGGGAAGTCAAGTCACTGGGTCAGGGTCAGCAAGGCTTGTACCATGCACAGGCACATTCATGGCGCCCCTCTGGCAATGGCCCAAGTTTGAACACGGCTCCCAAGTGAAAGGGAAGAGGTGGCCAAGGAGGCTCCCCACAGCTCCATCACACTGCTTTCTCCAGAGCAGCCCCAGCCCAGGCTGCCTTCGATGTGGGAGCCAGTGCTGGCCTGGTGCACAGGCACTCGAGTCCCCAGGGAGCAGGGAAGTGGACTGGTCCCTCTGCTCCCCAGCACCTCTTCCAGAAAGCCGGGGCAATCCAGACATCCCTGTGGCAGGAAACATTTTGTCACCAAGTGCATATTGAGGCTGGTACTAGGAGCCTATTTTGATGTCCAGAACAAGGATACAGCTCTGGTTCTGTTTTTTCATATTGAGTGGGTTTGGGGTTGTTTTTTTTTTTTTTTTGCATTGGTTGTTTGGTTGATTTTTGGTAGGTTTTTTGTTTTGTTTTTGTTCTGTTTGGTTTTGGTTTTGTTTTGGTGGGGGAGTTTTAGTTTTGTTTGTTTGTTTATTTATGGTTTGGTTTTCTGTTTGCTTGTTTGTTTGTTTTTCCTGTGGCAGGAATGGAAACGAAGGAAATGGAGTTTTAGAGTCCCAGAACAGAAGAGGAACTTTCCTGACAAGCCCCTTTTGTCTGTAGGCAAAGGAGGAAACTGTGTCTACACGATGTAACTACACCATCACCTACTGAATTTGCATTTTGTCAACATGTTTTTTTCAGAATTACAAATGGAACTGGCTTGTAACAGTGACTGGCACAAGCTTATCAGGAGACTGCAGGGTAGCGTGCGCAAGCAAAACTTTTCTTGATTTCTCAGTAGTGTTTCTCAATCCTCATACTACAGATAGTTATGTGACAAATCTGTGATGATTTCCCATGACAATGGCACAGCAGATTGAACAAACAGGATAGGAGTTCACACTTTCAATGATGGCTTTTCCATTTCCTTAGCAGTGTTTTTATCTGCCCCTAAGATGGTGGTTTGACACCCTGGAGTGGAGTGAGGTGAGCAAGCTGGCGTCTCCTGCTGGCTTCAGCAGCCAGATCTCACAGAACCTGACGGCTGCCAAGGGAGTGCATTTCCTTGACTTCAGCAGTGGTTTACAACCCAATTACCCAGGGTACAAAAATTGTGTTTGACTTTTGTCAAGCAGCTGCCCATCTACAGCAGAGGTCTGTTCTCCCAGTTCTCTGGGGGTGTGCAGCAATGGATTAGGTGGCAATAAATCATCACACGGCCTAAAGGCAAGCCAGGCTGGCAGGAGGAACCCACACAATGCCAATTTGTCAGACAGCAGTAACCCCGTGATGTGCGGCTTGGCACACGGAGGATTTAACGAGCTTGAACAAAAATGTTACGGGAAGATCCAGGGCAGGGCAGGGCAGGGCAGGACAGGACATCCATCACATCCTCCGTGAAGCAATTCTGCGGGTAGAGCCTCGTGAGAGCCCCGGTGCTGGAGCACGCCGGGGTTAGGACACGCCGGGGCCGGGACACTTGGGGGGCTGGATGGGCGGGAGCCGGGACAGGCCGGGGCCAGGATGGGCCGGGGTCAGGATGCACCGGGGTCAGGATGCACCGGGGCCGTGACACTTGGAGGGCTGGATAGACGGGAGCTGGGACAAGCCGCGGTCGGAATGCACCGGAGCCAGGATGCACCGGGATCGGGATCGGGATCGGGATCGGGGCCGGGGCCGGGGCCGGGGTCGGGGTCAGGATGCACCGGGATCGGGATCGGGGCCGGGGCCGGGGTCGGGGTCAGGATGCACCGGGATCGGGATCGGGGCCGGGGCCGGGGCCGGGGTCGGGGTCAGGATGCACCGGGATCGGGATCGGGATCGGGGCCGGGGCCGGGGCCGCGGCCGGGGTCGGGGTCAGGATGCACCGGGATCGGGATCGGGGCCGGGGCCGGGGCCGAGGCCGGGACACTCCGGGCGGGCGGCTCGGGCCGGGACACGCGGACACTCCCGTTGCCAGGCAACCACCTCGCGCCCGGCCCGAGCCCTTCCTACCCTCACCCGCGGTCGGCCGCGCGCTCCCATTGGCTGTGCCCGCACGGCGCACGGCTCCCATTGGGCGCCCGCCGCCCCTGCCGCGTCCCTATTGGCGTACCGCCCTCTGCCCACGCCGCGTCACTTTCTCACGCCATTCCCCCCGCCCGCTCTGCCCGCCGCTCGCCGGGCGGGGGCGGGAACTGGGGCGGTCGCGGCTGTGATTGGTGGAGGGCGCTGCCGCTCAGGCCGCGCGCCGGGTGGCGGGCGGTGCAGCTGCTTAAAGGGGCCGCACGCCCGCCGGAGGCCGGTGCTGTCTTGAGTGCGTGCGGAGCGACACCGGGAGCGACAACGGGAGCTACATCGGGAACGACACCGGGAGCCATCACCTCCGACAGGTGAGCGCGGCTCCGGCCGCGGAGACACTCGGGCCGGGGGCGAAGGGGTGCAGAGCTGCGTGGGGGAAGCACGCGAGGGGCGGCGGGGCTGGGAGGGGGAGCCGCACGCAGGGTCGGCATAGCTGGGAGCGGCTTCCTGTGGATGCAGCGCCTTCGGAGGAACGCCCGTAGAGTGGCACGGGTGGGGGGGAATAAAAAAAATTAAAAATAAAAAAAAAAATAGAAGAAAAAAGGATGAGAAAACATCCCAAAAAGGTGTGTCAGGGTGTCCTGACTTAGGTGTCACCTCGTATCCCGCGCCAGCCGCTGTCCGGAGTATCATGGCCCGTCGGGCGGCGCAGCGAGCGATGCTCACTGCCCGGGTAACCAGGTGCGTCCCGAAGGAACCGCATCCCGCAATGGGGGTCCGGGCCGCCGCCTCCCACCCTGCCCGCGGGGGAGGCGCCCGGCTGTGTGAGCTGCGGTGAGCGGCTGCTGCGGGGCTCCGCCGGGCTCTACCCCCGTCTCGGAGGCAACCAGGGAGCCTTCGGTGTGTCCCTTAGCCGCTTCTCAATGTCGCGACAGCGTCGCCCTCCCAAGCCGGGAAAGGCGGACTGAGCGTGTCTCCCTGCCCGTGCCACCGCCGTGCCCAGGCAGAGGCAGCCGGGTGCTGCCCCCAGGGATGCCGCCGCCTTCTTTCCTGACGGCGTTTGCCGCAGGGTGTGGGCATCCCGGCGCCCACCCGTGTTGTGACGGAGCCCCGTGCTCGGCTGTGCCGCCATCCGCGCGGGTGGGGCCGCACGGCTCCCCCCGAGTTCCGTCCCCGCGGCTCTGCGCGGTTTGCCTGCATCCCGGCGTTCGGCGGTGGGCGAGCATCCCGCGGGATGCCCGTGCCGGCCCATCCCGGCGCCCGCAGCCGAGCGTCCCGCGGGGAGGGGGCCGCGGTCCGGCGGCCTCTGGTGGCGGCACGGGTGTCGTGCGCGCCAGCGTCGCCGGCGGGCCCCTGCGGGACGAGTCGGTGATGTCGCAGCCGGGGCCGCCACGGGCACTGCCCCTCCCACCGGTCCTCCGGAGCCAAAGGCATCCCTTGTAGCAAACAAGGCCGGGGCTTATTTTCTACCTTCGAGTAAAGTGTTCAGTTGGAATGAAAAACTTAGGCAGGAAATAACAGAGTCAAATTATTGACATAATATGCTCAAATTCCTAAGAAAGACAGTAACGCCACCAGTTGTTACAAGCAAACATGTTTTTGGTAGCACAAGCAGAAAGAATTGGCTTGGCTTATGCTTCTTGTTCATTCCCAGCACAATCATAAGGAGACACGAAACAAAGTATGTTTCTGATTTGCATAAACCAAATCATTTTGGGTTCTTGTTATTTTAAAACAAATGATACTTCTGAGAAAGTTTTCATTTTCAGTAAAAACTCAGTGATAGGATGTTGTTTGCTGTTTGACCAGGAAGACAAAAGACTGTCTGTTTTACACTGAGTAAACAATTTTTTTCTTTCTGTAATGACTGACTGACTCGAGATGTCATATGTCCCATTTCCTTCAGTGGTCAGAGCATGCTTACAGAGCAGTGCTGCTCATGGCAGCACAGCCTGGCAGCCCAGGCTGCCACCCTGCTGGGTGTGACCGGCGAGCCTGGGAACACAAAAGAAACACCCTCCCTTCAGTTCTGTTCTACACAAAGTTTTCTGATGAGAGAACTGCAGCAAGTAATATCACTTGAATGCCAGTTTTGACATCTCAGAGTTCTGCAAGGAGCAAGCACAGAAAACACTTGTTTTCATCAGCTCTCATCAATAATGTAATTCCTTTTGGCATATTGATTTTCCCAACAATTCACTGCCTGGTTAAAGCTGCTGTTCTACACCCATTATTTGTCAAGTCCATTACATGTTCCATGCACGCTTCAGGGAGACCTCGCTGCACCCTTTCAGTACTTACAATGAGCTTATTAAAAATTAGAGGGAGAGGGGCTTCTTGCAGGAACCTGTAGTGACTGGACAAGGGGGAATGGTTCCAAACTGAGACTACGTTTAGATGAGATAAGGGGAAGAAATTCTTTAGGGTGAAGATAGTGAGGCACTAGCACAGGCTGCCCAGAGGAGCTGTGAATGCCCCATCCCTGAGCAACCTGGTCTAGTGGAAGGGGTGCCAGCCCATGGTAGGGGGGTTGAAATGAGATGATCTCTAAGGTCCCTTCTAACCCAAGTTATTCAGTGATTTCTGTGTGACTCTTAAATAAAAAGTTAGGCCTTTTGAGATTCTCTGCAGCCTCCAAATTTAAGCTTTCTGGTTCTTGGAGCATCAGTGAGCTCTCCTCTGGGTACACAGCGCACCCTCGGTGTGCCAGACATTGATGAGCTGGAATTTCCTCTTTGATAAAATGAGGTGTTTTGTGCCAGAAAGGGACCTGGACCATAAGCTCTTTTCCCAGCTGGTACCTTGGGATCTCTGTGTAGGCAGTGTGTCTACATTCATATGGGAGCCAGAAAGCGTCTTCCTGCAGTGCCTGTGCAGATTTGGGATAGCACAGAGCTCTTGGAGCCAGGTTTTGGACCCCAGCGCTGCTGTGTGTCCCCCAGCCGTGTGTGTGACTTGTTCACGGTGCTGGGCAGGGACATCCCCCGCTGGACCACCGCCCTCCCTCCCCTGGCTGATGGCCGCTCCGCAAACAGCATCAGCCCTCTGCTGTATCAGAACAAATCCAAAATCCTGCCCGACAGCTCCCGGGAGGCAGGAATAATTACGTGTTTGCTCAGTTTGTGGGTTGTTTGGGTTTTTTTTTTTTTATCTGTCTAGTTTAAAGCAAGATAAGGCGACACGGCACCGCTCCACTTTGGAAACAGAAGCGAGGTGTGCCGAGGGCTTATCCAAAACAACAAACAAACACAGCCAAGACCACACAGGAAGGCTCTCCACAGCGGGGGTTCGGGTGCTGGCGAATTCGGTTTTATTTCCCGAGGGAGCTGTCGCCCGTGCCCGCCGCCCGAGCCAAGCGCGCTGCCCCGGCGCTGCCGCCACTCCCCCTGCCCGGTCCCGCCGCTGGGCGGGCGTGGCGGCTGCCGCGCACGCGCACTGCCCGCTGCGCGCATGCGCCCTGCCCGCGGCAGGAGGCGGCCATGGGATTCCGCAGCGTGTAAGAGGCGGGCGGCGTGAGGGGCAGCGGGGGCGCGGCGGGGCGGCCTGAGGGCCAGAGAGGGCACGGAGGGGCAGAGAGGGCACGGCGGGGCGCTGGGCTCCGCTTGCGGCTGGGGCCCGCTGCGACCGCCTGTGCGCACATTCCCGCAGCTCCTGCCCGGCTCCAGGGTGGGTTATGGATAACCTTGAGGTGGTGGGGGCGGCAGCAGGGGGCATAAGCAAGGCGAAATTGGTTCTTTTTCTTAAAACCGCGCAGTGCGCTGTAGGGCTGTTCTTTGGCTCTCCGTGCAGCTGGTCCTGGCTTCTGGAAGCTTGGAGCTGGGCACGGAAGGGACGGGTGCCCTGTCGGGATGTAAGCTGAGGAGGATGGTGCCGGGCTGTGTAATTGAGGGAAGGTTGAAGTAATGGGGTGTAGTGTGTCCTTGGGAGTAGTAAATCCCCAAGTGTGGTGACAGGAAAGTTGTGGGGTTAGAATAAGGAAACTGGGCCTATCAGGGAGAACACTGTTCATCTCAGCCCATGAAATACTCCTCCAGGCATGGTATTAGGAGTTCCAGTGTTCTAGAATGCCAGAATAGAGTATGCAACAAATTAAAAAACAAAAAAGAACAACAACACCCCCGCTGAAAACAAAAACAACAACAACAAAAAAAAACCCCACACAGAAATAATTCTGCCTTGTTGCAAGTGTAAACAAAACAAAGTGACCTATGTAGCTTTGTTTAAAAATAAAAATTATTTTGAAGAGTCCTGGCCTGTCTTAAGATGGTTATTTTCTAGATAGGATTTTCAACTAGCAATGCTAATATACCAATATAATTGCCAATGTAATGCCAGTGTTTATAGCTTGGTTATATGCAAAATTGAGACTTTGCATAGAAGCAGAAGTAAGATATTGAACATTAATTTCTCAAACACTTAACATTCGGTGTGTGTTTTTGCTTCAGAAAGATAGCTTGGGTTTAACCTACATCTGTTCATCTCCAGGGCTGAAATCTGTATTTTCACTTAATATAAAAAAAAGCTCTTAAAACTAATGATGTTTACAGCATGTTCATACCGAAGCTTCACCAGAGGCAAAGGCTTGCCTTTTGCAAATGACATTATAGAATACATGCAACACATCTTTTTCCTTACAGGAACTAAAAGTAGGCTTCTCGAAGTATATGTGAGTAAATCACATGGTTTTGTGGTTTTCTTTTCTTTTCTTAAAGATCTGCCACGATGCCTGGGTCTCTTCCAGTGAATGCTGAATCCTGTTGGCCCAAAGATGTGGGAATTGTGGCACTGGAAATATATTTTCCCTCTCAGTATGTTGACCAGACAGAGCTGGAGAAGTACGATGGCGTGGATGCTGGGAAGTACACGATTGGGCTGGGCCAGGCAAGGATGGGATTCTGCTCTGACCGGGAGGATATCAATTCCCTCTGCTTGACTGTGGTCCAGAAGCTCATGGAGAGGAACAACCTTTCCTATGATTGCATTGGGAGATTAGAAGTTGGAACGGAGACCATAATTGACAAATCAAAATCTGTGAAGACCGTCCTGATGCAGCTTTTTGAAGAGTCTGGTAATACAGATGTAGAAGGAATCGACACCACCAATGCATGCTATGGAGGCACTGCTGCTCTTTTTAATGCTATTAATTGGATTGAGTCCAGTTCCTGGGACGGTAAGTCACTGGTATTTTCTTTAAAAGTTACATCATTCTTACATCAGTCTGCCCCACAATGACAGTGGTCATGTTTAACCATATAAAATTCAGAGAGTAAACTGTTTTTCTCTTCTAAAGTCTTTTTTTTAAATGCTCTGGGCATTTGCCACTTCAGTTACAGCATGAATAATGGCATAGCCACTAATGTAAAGGTCTTCTGTAAATATAGGTGATTGCCAATTGAAACGTGGGAGAAAAGTCAAAATTGAAGAGCTATTTAATCTTGGTGTCATCTCCTCAATAACCAGAGTCTAAAAATTGCTGATGGGTGTTAAGATGTGCCAGTCTTGTGGCTCCTTCTCATCATTTTCCCTGTGTGTTTTTCCCAGGTCGCTATGCCCTCGTGGTGGCTGGAGACATTGCTGTGTATGCCTCGGGAAATGCCAGGCCCACTGGGGGAGCTGGTGCTGTTGCAATGCTGGTGGGCCCAAACGCACCGCTGATTTTTGAGAGAGGTTAGTCCCGTGGGAGAACATACATTGCTCAGGTCAGATTACTGCATCAGCCCTGGAGCCTCTTCCCTGGTTTTTGTGCCTTGCTGAAGCAGCAGATCATTTCCCACTAATGTCAGAAATTGGTCTTTATCTCTTCTTGGTCTGAGCTAACTCAGCCGAGTCCAGTTATGGGACGCAGCATTAGAGGTGCTCCTATTTGTTTATTTCCTTGAGGATTCTCCAGTAAAATTGATAGAGTAATACTAGAGCTGAACAAAACCAAATTCTACTTCCAGGGCAATATGACAATCCTTTGTTGCGTGTGTTTGTCATGCTCAGTCCTACTCTGCTTTACAGGCCATTGAGGACTGTGTGAAACCTTATCTTAAAAGGCCAGAAGTGCCATGAAAATCTGCTGACCAGGGGCCAAAACTGCTTCTTTTCCCACATGTGCCAACTGACACATCCCAATTGACTCAAAGCAGCTTGAATAAACTAATTTTCAACTTTTGTCCATTTCTGTCCACCAGGGTTGCGTGGAACCCACATGCAGCATGCGTATGACTTCTACAAACCAGACATGGTGTCTGAATATCCTGTGGTGGATGGCAAGCTCTCCATACAGTGCTACCTCAGTGCTCTGGACCGCTGCTACACCGTCTATCGCAACAAAATCCACGCCCAGTGGCAAAAGGGTGCGTAGCCTCTCCCAGTGGTGCTGCAAGATTGGCAGATGCTCGAGTGTGTACCACACAGGCAGTTTCAGTATCTGATCTAAAAACTGGTCTGTGAGTCTCTTCATGTTTGTATGTTCTGAAGTGATTGAAATATTTCTCCTGTAAGAAATTTTCTATTTCTGTTCTGGCATGGCTAATTTCCTGACAGTCTGTAAGCAGTAGTCTCTACAGGCATTTGTTGGTGTAAGATGTAATGCCTTGGTTGAAAGCATACTATTACCCATCTCCATCCAGACTTTTAAGAAACTTAGGTTAGTATTTAAATGTTCTGTAATTAGACTGATTTTTTTCTTTCAACCCAATATGTTTATTAATTGCTTTAATTATATTAAGAGACATAAGTGTGAAGAGAGGCAAATTAAGTAGGTTATTATGTCAAAATGCTGGGTAGAAATACCGAGATTCTGTTAAACATAGCTTTTTGTTCTAGAGAAAGAGCAAACATTGTTAGCTGGTGCAAAAGATGGTAAAAAAAGAATTTTTAAACAGAAGCAGTGCAGTGTGTTAAGTGCATTTGACAGCAGTGGTTAGTCTTACTTGTATCTTTGCGTCTCTTCTATGCCAACATGTTATGATGACTGGTGTCCTGCCAGCTCCCTGCTTTATTTCCATAATTGAAGTGAGTACTAAACAGAGGTTGTAACATAACACTTCTGCCACTTCCAGAGGGGACAGACAGACGTTTCACCTTGAATGACTTTGGATTCATGATCTTCCACTCTCCATACTGTAAACTGGTACAGAAATCTGTGGCTAGACTCTTGCTGAATGACTTTCTCAGTGACCAGAACCCAGAAACAGCAAATGGTGTTTTTAGTGGTCTGGAAGCTTTCAGGTGAGAATGGCTGCTGTTTGTCTCATTCAGATAATCTGTTACACATCCAAGGTGTGTTTTTACTCTCTGCTATTTTATTAACTGTTTCTGAACTTCTTTCTTTTCTCTTTTGAATAGGGATATAAAACTTGAAGATACATACTTTGATAGAGATGTGGAAAAAGCTTTTATGAAAGCCAGTGCAGAACTCTTCAATCAGAAAACCAAAGCTTCATTACTTGTATCCAATCAGAATGGAAATATGTATACCCCTTCAGTCTACGGTTGCCTTGCCTCTCTTCTAGCCCAGTAAGCATAAAATTGGGAAAAGCTGTTTATGAATAAGTTCCATAAAGGGTTTTTTTCAGAAAGTCTTCTGCAAAATTATAATTTAGCAAACCTTTCTCTACGAGATTGCCTTAAGCGGAAAAACTAAAGTTAAAACACAATTCTGTACACACATTCAGTTCAAGTGACATGCAGATTGAAAATGTCAGAAGCTGATGCAAAACAGCTGCTTACTGCCTTGCAAAGCAGGACCTTATTTGTAAGGTGGTGTCTATTCTCAGCCCCAACTTTTCCCCCTCTTCCTTTCCCTAGAAACACTCCTGAAGTGGAAAAAAAATCTGAATGTCTTCTCTTACTATAATAAGTAAAGCCAAATTAAATTAGTATTTAATTAATGTTTCTTTTCAAACACAGCCTTTTACAAAGTCACATTAAGTTTACATTAAACCACTCCTCCTGGGTCTTGTCTCCTTTTCCCTTTTCCCTTTTCCCTTTTCCTTTTTCTTTTTTTTTTCTTTATTCCAACATTGTCTTCCAAGATGTGTTTAATTTTTTTTGCTTTAGTTTGCTTAAGAATGAAATATGTCTGCCTTCATCATATTCTGGGCATTTCTCAGGCATGTTTTGCTCTAGGCAGCTTTCAAACTCAGGGCCTAACAGCAGTATTTGAATTTGTGTTTTTAAAAGTCAGCATTTATGTACATAGTATGCTAAATGTTTATTATAGACACTATAATTCGCTGGTTGCTTTTCCAAAGCTAGATGCAGTTATTTAAAACTGGAACTTTGTCTGAGTTCTGACTTTTAAAAGCTGTGGTATGATTTGCAGGTACTCCCCAGAGCAACTTGCGGGACAGAGAATCAGCGTGTTCTCATATGGCTCTGGTTTTGCTGCTACCCTGTACTCCATCAGGGTCACACAGGATGCCACTCCTGGTGAGTGACTGGAGGGGATGTCATCTGCCTCCCTTGCTCAGCTCGCTCTTGCTGCCTTGTTGCAAAACCCACTGGCATAAGGAAACCTGCAGGGCAGGGCCTTAATGACAGCACTGCCACACTGGGAATCTCCAGCTCCAGGGAATGTTTAAGTGTCTCTTTGAACAAATAAATAATAGTCTTCAAACTCTATTAAAACAATGTTTTGAGTTGGTAATTGGGAATATTTTAAATGACTAATACTTCAGATTCTATAATGCAGTGTACTTTGAAAGGGCTTGAAATATTCACATACAAGTGTGCAGTTCTCAGTACTGATTCTACCCTACATGGATGATTCTATGTTGCAGGTTCTGCACTGGACAAAATAACTGCCAGCCTTTCTGATCTCAAAACAAGACTTGACTCAAGAAAATGTATTGCACCTGATGTCTTTGCTGAAAACATGAAGCTCAGACAGGAAACACATCATTTGGGTAAGAACCTAATAAATATCTATCATTCCTAGTCCTTGAGCAAATTGCTTATCACTTAATCTGCCAGACTTTAAATGATTAGGATGTAGAATGAAGGAAATGTCCAGCCCTTTCTGCTTCTAAGTAGCTTGTGTTCATTATGCCCAACATGTCTGAAGTAAAAATGGTGGCTTGTTTATTTCTGTTTCAGTGCATCCAGTCTGCCAAGGCCCGTGTTGGGTAAAACTCTTGCCAGGAAACAACTAACATGTGTTCCTCTCTTTGTTACAGCCAATTATATTCCGCAGTGTTCAGTGGAGGATCTCTTTGAAGGAACATGGTACCTTGTGCGTGTGGATGAAAAACACAGGAGAACTTATGCCCGGCGCCCACTCATGAGTGATGGACCTCTGGAAGCAAGAGTTGGAGTTGTCCATCCAGGCATTGTTCATGAGGTGAACACTCGGCACTCTTTTAAAGTTTGATGTAAATGGTGGAACCATTTACATGTTTGTCTTAGCATGTGCATGTATGTTAAGAGGAAGTGGTTTTATGAGTTACATTGAATACTTTGTTAACACATGTAGCATACAAGCCAGAAGTAAAAAGTTGAAACTGCGATTTAAAAAAGTACATTTCATCATAAAAAGAACGAAACTGCACAAGAATGAAAGAGGAACAAACTGGCTCTTCTCACACGATCTGTTTGCTTGAAGCATGACCAATTTGATTGACTTAAGGCCAAGCTGTCCATTGTAGCATGAATGTTGTTTGAGTTGGACTAGCCATGAAGTATGAATGTCTGTGAACTAGAAAACTGTATTTAATGTTTTTTTTCCCTTCTTCTTAGCACATCCCAAGCCCTGCTAAGAAAGTGCCAAGAATCCCTGCAACAACAGAATCTGAAGGCGTTACTGTCGCCATTTCCAATGGGGAGCATTAAGATACCTCTGTGAGGTGGGGAAAGAAAGGAGGTGTGAGGGCAGGGTGAGAGAGAGAGAAAAAGGATTGCAGTAGCACTGACGTTTCAATGTACACTAGTACTTAATTGGAGCATGACAAAACTCTTTAGGCTCCTTGAAAAAAATCATCATAATATGGTGTGCTGATTTTATAGTATTTTCAGAACACTAAAATCAGGAGTATATTGGAGATAGAAGGACTTGCCAGGTGCTGTGGGGATTCCTTAACATGTCTGAACTTTTTTAATTGCTGAGAAGTAGCTGTAGTCTATTACAAAGTCTTCATACACAGAAAGGAGAAAAAAAGGAATCTTCTGCCTGCTCTTCCATATAAAATGACTTGAAACCTACACTGTTAACTTCTGCTAGTACTCAACTGTGTGCAAAATAGTCCAGGTTTTTAATGTTAGGGTTTTCAGTGCCTTGACAATAAGCAGTCAACCTTCTGAATACTGCAATTCTCTTTCACTTTATCACCTTCCCTTTCATCTCCTAGTCTGCTTCCCATCACCCCATTGCTTTGGGACAGGCACAGAATCAAGAACATCCGTTGCTGGAATAGAGCCTCTCTTCCCTGTCAAAGTGACTGGATCAAGAACGGCTAGGCTGACAAGTGGTTTTCTTAGAAGAAACTCTGTGATTCACTGTGTTAGTTACTATGTAATTCCTCCTAATATCTTACATGATTTATACCTGCATTTTAAGTCACAGGAGACTGGGAGGAAAGAGGAAGAAGGGAGGTACTAAATTTTTTATTCTAAAGGAAGGGGATAATTCATTTGACACCATAAGAGATGGTTTAGTAGAATATCCAAGACAGCAAAAGTTTCAAATAAAATTTAGAGCTATTGTGGAGCTGTTTTAATTGGCAAACAAAGGAAGAGAGCGATGTTTATCATGTTGTCTGGAACTCTAGTCTATTAGTTGTCTTTTATATAATACATTTCCAAAAGACTCTTTGTAGCTCTGAATCTGGCTTTTTGCTTTGAAGTCCTTCTCACTATTGGTAATACTGTAGGAGTGGAATCCTTTATTTCTTTCCCCCCTTCCCCAGCGTGCAAGCTAAAGCTATCCATTTTGCAAGCAGTAGATAGATTTACAGTGGTTATGGGGAGTCCATTCTGGTAGATTTTTAAAGCCCAGATTGGAAATGAACTATGATATGAGCCTTTTAAGCTTGTAATATATATATATATACATACATATATATGTATATATATATTTAAGTTGAGCTAATGTACAGAATGAAGTTTCATTGAATTTATTTCTTTGCTAATTCTACAAAGCTACATTTTCTAATATAAAGTAGCAAAAAATTATTTCTGTTAATTACATTTTTTTTTGTGTGTGTAATGAAGTGTTTGTATTACCTGTCACTCACTAGAATTTGATAACTTGCTGTATTTGTACAGTCAAGCCTTGGTAAAATAGTTGTTTATTATAAATTGATGAATACTAATCTGTTTGTTCTGCTGAAAATGATGGAGCAATGCATGATGATAGTGTTTGCAAGTATTTTGGTTTAGGTTGCCCTCATGAAACTTAACCTTGGCACCTGTAATACAAACTGTCATGGAACAAAGTCCATTGCTGGCAGTGGACAAGCCAAGAAGTGAGCTACTGGCACAGGCCTCACAGGTCTGTGAGGCTGATCCTTTATTAAAATAAAGTTTGAGATATTTGAAACCTATTGGAGTAGTGCTGACGTGTTGGTTTTTTAGGATGGATTTCTTTTTCTTTAACAGGAAAGAGGAACCTGGCTCTGGTAAAAACCCAGAGTTGTGGGGTCACGAGCTGTGTGGACATTTTGCATCTTTCTTCTAAGTAATTCCATTACGGAAGTGGAAAAAAGAATTGCTTAGGCTGGTGTAAAACAATTTTATCAGGGCCATGTTCAAGACAATTTAAAATGTGTTTATATGGAAACTGTTTATAGTGGAGGAATTAATACCCATTTTATAAAATTGAATTAATTACTGATTTATAAAAATTGATATTATTTACCCTCAAATCCTAAATTCTGTGAAGGAGGCTTGGTTCTTGCTTTGTACACACCTGGGCCTCACTGAGTCATTTCCCATGTGTGGCTTTCAGATTCATTCCACTGTTCATTTATATGAATTATTCCCTCTAAAGTGAAATTACTGTCTCATCGGCGTCATAACAGATAAGGCATCCTGCCTTTAAATGTGACAGCACCAGCTGTACCTGTGTACACCTTGTGTTGGGTATCTTTCCTTAGCTAAACTCAGAGGTTCTGCCTTTTAACTTAGGCATGTCACCTGTCCCTGTTCAGAGAACAGCTGCCACACTTGTCCTTTGCACTGGAGTTGATGCTGTTGAAGAACTAAGCATAGAATAAACAACTAAAGCTGAAAATCAGAGCTTCTGCATTTTGGTGAAGCTCAGAACAACTGAAGTTATCAGACTGTCCAGCTTTTAACTTGCAGTGATGAAGTGTCACAATCAGCTTTGTGTGAGCTTTGGTTGCCAAAGCAGGATGGCAGGAGTGAGGACAAGCCTGTAATGCTCGGTGAATATAAGCAGATTTTGCTGCTGCTTGCATTCAGCTACTGGTAACTAGGGCTAAGGCAAGAACTTAAAACTACGTGGATTTTGGAGTATGCTTAAATCTTTCTTTATTGGAATGCAGGTGGAGTCCAAGCAGTTCCAGAGTGGCAGAATCATGCAAGCAGTGGCAGGTGTCAGAAGGGTAATTGATAGCCCAACCAGTCAGGCACCCACAAATACACGGTTAAAGTACTGAATCCTGATTTGTCTTCTGGAATCCTGACAAGTTGGGAACTGCAGCCAACAACAGCTTTGATGTTTCTTGAAAGAAAATAAAATGCTTTTTAAAAATTAACTTGTTAAATTTGATGAGGAAGTTCAAAAGAATTTGCAATTGATTAGATTAGTCTGGTCTCTGCTTAAATTTAGTTCTCTGCAACTGTCCCAGTTTGCAGTGAAGTTGTGTTGAGCTTAGGTACAGCTTTCAGAAGTTAGCAGTTAGATGCCTGTGCAGAGAATCTTCCCAAATGGGTTAAGAGCAGTAGCATGCTGTTAATTTAAAAGATCCCCTCATGATCTTTTCAGTCACTGGGTTCTTGTACTGGCTATACCAAGTATATGGAAGAAGGGTCAAACAAATGCACAAGAGCTCTGTTTTTGAGTGCTTCACTGTTAATTGAGAAATGCAAAGAAAATGAGGCATTTTTGGTTTATTCAAAAATTACAAAAAAACATAACACTAAAGCTTAAGGATAAGTGAATAATCCCCTTTGTCAAATGTGCTGAGCATAAAGCCTGCAGTGCAATTTTATAAAATAGAACACAGCTTGGATGTGTGCTTAAAGCCACTGTAAGGAGTGATTCCGTTCCTCGAGTTGTCTTCTTTTGGATCTGGCTGGGACATGATAGGAACAGATTCAAGTGCCCTTTTCTTCTGTACTCTGTGCAACACAATTCTGTAGACCCCCGTTATGGAGCTGCGCGCATCTCTTCCCCGGTTGTTCTGAATGTGCTGTTCTGTGATTCCCAGGTCTTCCAGAATATTTTTCACTTCAATTTCTTCTTCTTTTAGTGTACTGATGTCTGATAAATATTTCGGATCCAGTTTAAATGTCTGTAAAGGTCTGGGGAACTGTATTCCTTGCATCCATTCACTGTTCATAATCAGTTTGACAGAGTATCTCTTGGTTGGTACTGGCTGAAGGACTCCTTTTATCAGTTTCTGGCAATTTTCTGAGAGGCAGGGAGGCAAAGTGTATGTCCCTTCAAGAATGCACTTTTTCAGTTTGCCTACTGTATCTGCCCGGAATGGCATGCTGCCTGTCATCATGAAGTATAAGAGGATTCCCAGTGCCCAGATGTCTACATAGATGCCAATATAGTTTTCATCTCGGAAGAGTTCAGGAGCAGCATAAGGAGGAGAGCCACAGAAGGTTTTTAAAGTTTCATCTCTTTTACTTATTGTGCTGAATCCAAAGTCTCCCACCTTAACACAGGTGTTACTGGCATAGAAGACGTTTTCTGCTTTCAGGTCTCGGTGAATGATATTGTTGTCATGCTGTGGAAGAAGAGAAAAAGTTGGTATTGGTTTGTTCCCAGGAAAGTTCTCAATGGCTACCTCTAATTCATTTATTAGCCTGAAGGAGAAAGGGAGTTATCTTGGGCAAATTCTGAAACTAGCATTGCAATTATTAAAATTAAAATTATTAATCAAATTTAACTTAATTCTCCAAGGATAGAAAACCATTTGAGTAGGGGGAGGAGAAGGATGCTGGGATTTTTAAACACAGCACTCTCAACTTCTTAACTATTAGCAACTATTTTCATGAAGCAAATGTGTGAGGGCAGCGTGACTAATCCTACAAGACTAGATAGATTCGTGTGCAAAATCTGTACTTTTTTAGGGTTCACAGCACTTGTTTTTGCAGTTACTAGATGCAACTTACAGATTTAAACATTTAATTCACCGATTGAACATTATCACAGATAAAGTAAGAAATTTGCCATCATTACATTCTGTGATCTAATGTCCCATGAGGAACTGGTGGTGGCAGGAGAAAAGGACCACAGAGCTGGGCTTCAGAGTACTTCATGTTCCTGGACAGCCAAGTTTAGTGGTGTTCTAGTTTTACAAATCTATAATACATGCACCATAATTCCTACTTTCTTCCTGTTGGAAATGCAAGTAGTAGCTAAGGACTCAAACTGAATTTGCTCTGCTTAGTGATGACATACCTGCTTTGATTAAGTAAGAGTTTAGCTTCATCGTTGGAATAACTAGAAGGAATGGATAAGCACTCTCTGCCTTATCCTTTGGAATAACATCATACAGTATCCAGAAGCAATAAAGAAACTCTTTGGCATCCTATTTCAACTTACATTAGTAACAGCCAGGGATCCTCTGTCCTTGTGGGCTGGCAGCAAGGAGAAAGGATTTATGTAGCCTGGATGTGATGGCTTAGCAAAAGTGAAATGTGCAGAAGTTTCTGTGTACAAATGAAGAGGTTGGCCAGCTTGATAGCCTATGTTTAATCCTAAGAAATAAATGTGGTGCAATTTTGAAATGCAAATTCAATTCCTATAGCTGCAGGGTGCCTGTCCTATGGATTAAACGTTGAAGCTAATCCACCACTTAAAGCACATACAATCATTTCGTCAAAATAAATAAGAAATGCATGCTGTTTATATAAGCCAGGAGTAGCGTGCGATGCAATCTCCAGACGTCTGACCTGGGATCACCCTTGTTTCTGACTTCGCCAGAAGCTGTTATGTGGCAAGGAGGACAGGAGCCACCGGAGGGCACCCTGAGCCAATTTTAACGAATGTTGCTTCTCAGACTTGTAGAACAGTTCTCCGTGTTTTCATTTTTTTTAAGTAGCTGTAATTACTCTGCAAGGTTTAGAGATGTACCGAAGTAGTTAATTGCTCCGTTTCTGCCTTGACAAGATGTTTTCGGCTCTACACAAATAGCATCATCCTAAATGTATATACTGAAGACCAGGCAAGAAGTGGCTTGTTGGGTGTTAACCTCACAGACTTGCATCGAAGTGAGGAGCAGGAATTGACTGTCTTTAAGTGACAGATTCACACATTCATTAATCAGCAAGCCGGATGTTTGCAACACCTAACCAGCCTCTCTGGAAGCGGAAGAGCGACTGATCCTATGTTTTGAAACAGGGAGGGAAGAAACGAAGCTTTGTTCATTGAATGCCCACAGCACATTAAAGCAAACAGAGCACTGGTGCTAGAAGGGTGATTCCACCCACCAGTCTCCTCCTAAAAGCTGTCAACAGAGAGGCAGTAACTTGAGGTGGATGTGAAAACCCTCAGATACCTTAAACAGCTCTTCTGTAGCTGTTAGCTGTTTTGCTTTTTAATAATGTGGGCCTGAAATTTCGGGTAACAGTAAATCTACTGTTGAAATTCAAAAATATCCACAAAAAGAGCTCAGAGTAGTGAGAGGCAGCATGCCTGTGTAAGAGCAACTTACCATGTGCTTCACAGCAGACACAATCTGGGAAAAGATTATTTTACACTCTGTTTCTAGCAGCTTTCCTTCTGTACTGATTTTAGTGAAGAGCTCCCCACCTCCTGCATACTCCATCACCAGGTGCAGTTTTGAGAGTGTCTCCACCACTTCATACAGCCTGATGATATTTGGGTGGTGCAGCTTTTCCATGCTGGATATCTCACGGGACAGCAAACGTTGAGTCTTCCGGTCTAGCTTTGTCTTGTCCAAAATCTTAATTGCAACTTTCTCTGAGAAGAAAAACATTTTTTCCGCGTTGTTAATGCAACAGGTACAAAATGCAAAAATACCATTTACATACAATGAGGCTTGGTTGTAGAAGTGCAATAAAATTTCACCTCATCAGTATAAACTAAGCTGCAGGGGCCTACTAAGCCCTGCGATCTTTCACACAACCCCTGCCCCTTTCTGTCTACAACATCCTACTCAGTGCTGGGGTAACTGAAGGCTGGTAGAGTATTCCAAGGGCTGATCAAATCATCTGCTGCCTTGGTGTGCTCTGCTGTGACAGGCTTATACGTGTCTGAAGGTACAGCATCTGCTTTTGGTGTTCACTGCTGGTAGAGAAAGTCTGGGCTTTTGTTGTTTGCTCAGAGCTCCTCAGATGAACCAGGTACTTGGAGACTAATGGAGGTGTGAAATTTGTGTGCTTTGTTTCCAACCAGGCAGACAAATTTGTGGGGAATTTACAGGCTTTGGCTATTTTATTCTGAGCAGTGAAGTCAAGTAAGTCACAGGGATCCTGTAAGACAGCAAATCTAGCTGGCACATACTGTTCTGATAATGCAAAGCTGCTGTTAAGTACTACATGTCCCTGGAAGCCTACACAGAGAAGCCGAAGGCCACAAAACACTTAAATATATCTGCAGCAGCATCATATCATCAGGGTAGCTCAGAGCAATGTGAATAGGTAATCACAGTTGCCCTCATGTTCCTGTTTTAGTCTGTAGGTTACAGCTTTTGTCTTTACTCTTCTGAACACAGCCGGCATTTGAAGGATTAGTCTGGTTAAAACAGGTTTACGGTGGCTTTGTACAACTTGTCAGGACAGCAAAATTAAAATGGATCACAGCAATAAAAACAACTATTTATTCCCGGGAAGAAGGAATTCTTGGTTGTTCAGTTTTGGTTTTTTCCCCTCAAGACTATCTTAGTCAAACAATCACAGATTTCTTAATAATTAATCACTTTTAATAAATCTTTCTGAAAAAATTCACCTTGGTTTCTAGTAAATGGGAATAATTTAGAAAAAAAGGTATTGTTCACTTGTTGCTGTAAGAAAAGAGAGAGAAGGCTATTACATTTTTACACATGTTCAGGCGTAAAACCATTCAAGTTTTTACTGAATATTATCAAGTTTTAACTCAAGTTTAGTATTTCAACATATATGAAGGAATGTTAAGGATACTTATGCATGTTTCTGTACAGATGAAGAAAACTCCATGTTTGGTATATTTACATTTTTTAGTGTGATACATATATCAATTGATCTCCCTACTGAAGTGCAGCAGATGCTTGAAGCACATGTGATTCTTGTGGTGGAAGGTGCTGGATTATCCCTTGACACGCCTGTTTTAGGAGTCTGTGCTGAGTACAGGGCAGTTATCCTGGTCACACTGCTTCTCTTGGAGCTGAGGGAGAGCCCCTCAGGGAAGCAGGTACCTCCTGCGTGGTGTGGAGCTGGGTGAACCAGGAGGAAATGCAGCTACTGACAGTGACTGCTGACCTAGTGAAAGACCCTCATAGCACATTGATCTCCTAAACCCAGTGGAAAGAGCATCAGCTTGCAGTAGGTTATATTTGCACAACTAAATGCTTACAACACTTACAATCTTAACCATGCAAGGTGGGGACATTTGGGCTTTAAAATAAAATCTTCTAGGTTAATTTTTCCCCCTGTCCTTTTGCTCTACTTTTCCTCCTGGTAAGTTTTCCTGCTACATTTTAAAAGGAAAGAGGAAAGGAAAAAAAGATTTTGAACTGTAGAGCTTGATCTTATTCAAACACGATCATAAATCAGGACCAAACTCCTTTAAATCTACATCGTTGCAGTTGCAAATGCATTCCATGCAAAGAAACCTGACACCTCCCTTTTCTTTTCTAAACTCTTCCCTTCTGCTTCCAAAGAATGCTTGGTTTACATCTATTATTCTTGCTTAGCAGCTGGGCTGAACAGGTAATTTTTAGCAGGCAGCTTATATTAATTACAAAAAGAGTTGGAAGAGATTTTGATTGACTATATGCAGTGTATGAGGTTTGAAAACTGCTAGATGAAACCTTAGTAAACCTTAGGAAAAAGTAGGGAAATACCAATTTCAGGAAGAAATGGTGTATGATGTAATGGCAGAAGGAAAAAATATACAAACAAAACCAAGTTAAAATTGCTTTAAAAAAAGGGCAAACTGGGTGCCTGGACATTCCTGCTTTTGCAATTTGTGTCACATTAGACAGACTTCTTACCAGCTATAAATTTTGTATGCCTGTAATCGTTTCTATTCAGCTGTGCTCTCACACTTCCTTTGTCAGATGGAAGGCATGTAAAATAAAAGTTATATAGGGCTTAGGAATTTAACAGTCCTTAGCAAGAACACGCCATGAATTTCTGGAGAAAATCTCCACCAAAATTCAGCTTAATATAGTGGGCAAAGCCCCTGAATAACACAACATACATAGAAACATAAATGAGAAAAGACCTCTAAGATCATGAAGTCCAACCTGTCAGGCCCACCACTAAACATTGTCCCTAAATGGCACACCTACACATCTTTTAAGTATCTACAGGGATTCATTCCAAGGCCTGAACACCCCTGTGGTATAGAAATTTTTCCTAATGTCCAACCTAAACATCAACCTTGCCTGGTTCAACAAGGTACAATTGGAATAGCTGGGAACAGGGAGTGGTGCTGAATGGAGTTATATCCACCTGAGGCTTGTCACCAGCAGAGTTCCACAGGGCTCAGTATTGGGGACAGCCCTGATTAATGTCACTTAGCTTGCAGGTGAGTGACACCTCTCCTGGTACAATTTGAGGCCATTTCCTCTTACTCTGTCCCTTGCTACCTGGGAGAGAAGAGGCCAACACCCCTGCCACTGTCAGGCAGTGGTAGAGAGTGATAAGGTCCCCCCTGAGCCTCCTTTTCTCCAGGATAAACACCCCCAGCTCCCTCAGCTGCTCCTCACAGCACTTGTGCTCCAGACCCTGCCCCAGCTCCACTGCCCTTCTCTGGACTCACTAACACCTCAAAATCTCTCTTGTAGTGAAGAGTCCAAATAAAACACAGGATTTGAGGTGTGGTCTCGGCAGTGCCCAGCACAGGGGGACAATCCCTGCCCTGGCCCTGCTGGCCACACCATTGCTGATCCAGGCCAGGATGCCATTGGCCTTCTTGGCCACCTGGGCACAGCCTGGCTCATGTTCAGCTGCTGTCACCAGCACCCCCAGGTCCTTCGCAGCCACTCTGCCCCAGCCTGTGGCACTGCCTGGGGCTGTTGTGACCCAAGGGCAGGACCTGGCACTGGGCCTTGTTGAACCTCACACCACTGGCCTCAGCCCATGATGCAGCCTGTCCAGATCCCCCTGCAGAGCCTTCCTGCCCTCCAGCAGATCAACACTCCCACCTAGTGTGCTGGCACCTGCAAGCTGAGCGACATTAATCAGGGCTGTTCCCAATACGGAGCCCTGTGGAACTCTGCTGGTGACAAGCCCCGGATGGATACAACTCCATTCAGCACCACTCCCTGTTCCCAGCTAGCCAGCCAGCTTTTTATCCAGTGAAGAGTGCACCTGTCCAAGCCATGGGACATGGTGTCCACATCATAGCACCAAAGATTTTTCTGTTTTCTAAACCAGCAAGACAGCCCTTGTGAGGGAAACAAGGCTCATCATCCAGTATGATCCTGAAGTTATTTCCTCTCTCTCTCTCTCTCTCTCCCTCCCTCTAGAAATCATGTGTCCTGCTACAACAGATCACAAGGGCAACAGAAAAACATATATATGTAATTTTTACAAAGGCTCATCTTAGTAAAAAACAAAACGGTTTCCTCTTTTGATACAGGATGATACAGGAGAGAGACCATATTAAAACTGGCAGTAACTGAAGAGCTGAACAGCCCTCTGACACATACACCACCCTCTTCCACAGAGACCAGACCACCATTAATGATGAAGCCTTTTATTTATATAATCAGATTTAAAAAAAAAAAAGCCTTGCACTCATTAACACTGTGTAGGAACATAATTTCATTGCCAACACAACACTGTGTATCTACCATAAAAAAATAAACTTTGGTGGTGGTGAGTGTGTATACATGAATGCCTGTGTGCACATTCCTGTTTTTCTGTCCATCTCCGTGTATTTTATTGGCACAGATAAACTCATAGGCAGAATGAGTCAGAAAATACTTATCTTTCATTCTTTCTTCCTCATTACAGTTGCAAAGTTAACATCAATAAATCAACTCCCTTTTAAACGAAAAAGTTATAAGCAAACAAAAATAATTTGAGAGATTTCTGTTGAAAAATAACCTCTTCCAGAAAAACAAAAAGTACAGTTTTGGTTTTGGTATTTAGCTTACTGTATTCACTGAAGTTCAAAATTTTTCAATCAGCTCCATTTAGATACTAAAGGAACCTGTTTCCCACGTAACTTCAGCAAAGGGTTAATACAGATCAAATTTCCAACTGCCATTCATTAGCATTCCTTGTGTTCCCAGTAGAGGCGCAGCATTTTTTCCAACAGTAAGCACAAAACAGTTACCTCAGGAAGAAAAAGAAATATCACAGAAGAGGAAACAATTTGTGAACCAAGTAGAAAAGAGATGCTTTTCTGAAACAAGAATAACCAAAAACTCAAAACCCAGTTAAAGCAACCCTTGGGTGTTGGCAGGCTTAAATGTGAAAAATTAAGTACCATTGGTTCTCCACTTAGATTCCCAGTGTAACAACCACTGCCCCTGAGGGGTAATTGTGACCTTTCACCCCTCTCAGATCTGGGCTGAAAGAAAATAACAATAGATAACACAGTTTTGGGGCATATCTCGTTCTCTCACCTGTAAGATGATGAAGGGAAGGAGAGTCAATCAAACTGAAAAGCAAAGACTCTTAGAAAAAAAGCAAGATAGTAGTGTACAAAGATACAAAGAAAACTAGTCACCCTGACAGAAAACAATTTCTATTACTGTCAGACAAAGGCAGAAGACAAAATAGGACAGCTGATGACAAGTTCTTAGTTATACCTATGACTGAAGCGTCCACTGCAGTTACCTAGCCCTTCCAGTCCTTCCTAGAAGCAGTAGATAGGGTGCTTTGTATAATTAAAACAATAAAACTGACAATTCAACACAAACACCAGTTTGGTGATACCAGAGCTTGTTCCCCTGCACCCACTCCTCCCACACCTATAGCTAGTTTCTCCTACACAGCTTTACTGTAAAAAGCTCCCATCCTAGCTTTTTACAGTAAAGGGCATCAGCAAATGAGTCAGTTAAGTGGGCATAGCATTTCTCACCAAAATTACCATGGCCAAATAAAATATTTTGTCCATACTAGTAAAATTTGTGATGAAACAAAGGAAGCCTTGCTGCCTCTGGCTGCAGGCAGGAGCATACCTAACCTGCTATCCTGGGCATTCATCACCTGTATCCCTGCAGGCCAGGAGCAGGGGCAGGGAAGAGGGTGGATGGACAGGGAAGGTTACAGGAGGGGAGGCCCAATACCACATGTCAAAGTGTGGAATATCTGAGCCACAGGATGTGTTAACTCCATGAAGTGCAGTGACGAACTCCACCTGTAATAACTGCCATGCAGAGAAAGTGTTTCTAGTTTCTTTAAAGCAGAATCCAACCCTGAAGATTTATGTGTGACCCTGTCTATAGATTAACTCAAAAATGTTAAAAATACACACACATACACACACAGACACACACACATAAACTCTATATGTGTATTTAAGGTTCATGCAGCCTCTTTCTTCCCATAGGAAGCCATTTATATAGGTCACTCAGCATGCAATGGTGCCTACCTTTGGTTAGGGAATGAATTCCAAGCTTCACTTGTGAGAAATTCCCACTTCCTATTTCTCCTCTGACTCGATAGAAAGCAATTCTCTTTCCCAGTGTTAATTCTTTCACCACCTTTTCATTATGAGACATATCCTGCATCAATTTCTCAAATGGGGTCAGCCTGTGCTGTTTGCCCTCTTCATCTCCTTCGTGGCACTCTGGGTGCCCATCATCGTCTCTGCTGTCCTCGTGATGCCACCTGGAACAGCGGTATTTTCCAAGACTTCCTTCATTCACATATCCTGTTGTCATAGTCTATAGGGTGATCACTTCCCCATTTAACAATATGTCCTGAGAAGTTTAAATGGAGTAATTCTGTATGAATATGCAAGCCCTGCACATTATGGACACTGTGACAAATGCAGCAAAAGAAAAAAAAAATAGCAGCTTACAGAAAGTCCAAAGATTAGTTTGGAAATTTGTTCAAAAACAAATCTGGCACATCTACGTATTGCATGTCCTGTTCAAAATCAGAGCTAAAACATCCATTCCTCACTAACAGAGTTAGTGTGTGAGGATCTTCAGCTGCAAGGTAAAAGAGGCTTTGCAATTAAAACTGCAAACTTTGTGCAAGAAAGTGGCAAGGTGCTCGCTGTCTATGCAGTACCTTTGACACATGCAAAATATTTGACACGAATATTCAGATTTTAGCTTGATCCTTTGAGAACTAACTTGATAGATAAAGGTCAAACAGAAAGCTGATTAACTGCTCCAAATAAGTCCAGATACTTCTAGCTAATTTTGAATAGCTGACCTTAAGAGCGTAGTTCTCCTTGATTCTGGTAAAAGTCCAAAAGCTGACTGTAGGGATTGCCTTTGATTCATTCTTCAGCCTGTGAGCTTGTCACTGTACCTTGGAAATATCACTGTGTGTGGAAGCCTTGCTGTAAAAAGTACGCAGCCCTTCTGTTTCTTTCCCATGGTGTGTTCAACAAAGCAACTGATTCTGGAAGATGACAGGAAAAGCATAATCTGTGCACCAGGCAAAAGAAATGCTGCGCCTCAGTATCCCTGCAGTCACATGGCAGGACAATACAGGATTAAGTAACTGCAATGTCACGTTAACCCTCCTTTATTTAGATGAGCTTTCTTTAACGCCTTGAGCCTTCTCAAAATTTTGCCAGACGCGTGGTGTTCCTGAGCAGACAGATGAAGAAAGTAATTAAAACCTTTACATAACAGCTTCACTGAATGACACCATGACCTGTACCATTTCACCAGTTTAACTCTGGCAGCACAGACACAGAAGTACTTACCCTAAATACACAAGCAACCACTTACCTTTAAAGCAGCACACCAATTTTTTCTTCTTTACCTTTCTCTTTTAACCTTGAAAGCCAGGAGTTGATCAGCAAGTGCTGATCCTGCAGCTGCAAGCCTGAGGGTGGTGAGCTGGGCACGAGAGCTGAGACAGCTCAGGCAGTGGCAGCGCTCACCTCCCCTGCTCCCAGCCTGCAGCACACCCAACTGATGGACACGGGAGACACCGACTGCCAGGACAGATGCACCAGATTGAGGGGGAGTGAATCAGACCAGTAGCTCACTGCCTGAAGCTTAGCTAGACAGTCACCTAACGTGCCACACTAGCAGAGGGCATGTGGCATTTGCCAGGTGGAGCTGCCCTCTAAACCCCACAATCTCCTTCGTGAGCAAGAGGAAGAGAGGTCAGAGGCATGACCCAAGTGCAAAGAAAAAGCAGCTGGTGATGGTTTCATTAAATAGGAACTTGAGCGGCACAGAGGCACTCATCTGCTCCTACAGAGGCCAAGGTGACTGACCCATGCTCTGGGACACTGCTCTCTGCCTTGAGACACACTGAAGAAATTTTGAAAGTCACTTTACATCTCTGTGCTGCAGCCACGTTGCAGGCAGACAAACCTGCTCCAGGGTGAGGCAGAAAGCCTGGCTTTCCCTCAGAGTCTCTGGCTCTCTCTGTCACTTCTCTGAACCAGGGATGCTTCTTACTGTGTGTGCTGCAAACTTATTGGCTGACGCAGTTTGTAACTGGAACAGAGGGAGAATTTACTACTTCCATAACGCCTTTGTTAACTCTTTTTGGCTTACTCATGTTTGAAGAAAAGAGCCCTTTCCATTGTTGACAGAAACTAAAAATAATAAATATGTAATTGTATTATTCTCTGAAGCTAAATAGAGTGAAACCCCTGACAAACACTGTATGTGTGCATACAGCTAATGGCCAAATCCTGATACTGTTATTAGGGAAGAGACCAAGTGACAAATAAGAAAATCCTTCAGTATTCTCCCACCAAACCACTCTGTGTTAGCACCAAATATTCCCCCTAATTATATTATTTTATACCTTGGAAGAAAAAAATCTTTGTGGAAGGACACCCCATCCCCACGCAAACTGAAAAATCCAAACCCCACACCTTACACTCTGTTTTTCCTCCATTTGGGAAAAGGACAATTTCTTTCAGGAGTGGCAGAATTCTGGCCTACAGGTTTTCTGCTTTAACCTGTTTCACATCACAATTGTAAAAGTATTCTAGGTAATAAAAAACTCTTTATATGAAACTTGACTGTATTTCACAGTTTTAACAGTGGGTGACACTCTAGCAGAGCAGGGCTTTTGGAAGCCACTTGTCTGCTGTGCAGTGCCACAGCGATTCAGAGGCAGAATTCTGGCCCCATTCTGCTCTTTGATCTTGAGAACAGCAGCACAGGTTGTCCATACAAAAAGTCTGGAAACCTCCATGAGCAGTGTCAGGCATGCCATGTACAAACTGTATTATTTAATCAAGTTTCTTTAGTTGGGTGGTGACATCCTTACCACCAAAGAATAGCTGTAACTTGTGGCTATAACCTCCCGAGTGGCAGGTATGGACAATTCTGCTCCTGCAAAAGAAGAAACACAGAACTACCACCATCTTCTGCAAAAATTATCAGTGCCCTTGCCGTTAACTGGCTGTACAGAAAAGGCTGACTGTGCAACAAGAAGGGTTTCCTTCAAACAGACTTGTGTAGACAAACCCCTCCTGAATACCTTCCATCAAGGCACAGGAGGCAGCTAGCCCAGTCCATGTGGATCACAGAGACAAACCACATGGGAATGCCACAACCTTGTGGGGACAGAGGAGTCAAGAGAAAGGCAAAACTGCACTGAGGCATCAGGACATGGCTCTTCCTGAATTTGCTCCTGCAGAATATCTCCTGGGGCTCAACATGCTATTTTTTGGAGCACAGCCTATCATTAATCTCCCTTTCAGGCTTGACATGTAACTGTCAACCCTGCAACCTCCTGGCACTTGGCCAGCTGGCTAGGTTTTCCCTGTCTTCTGAGATGAGCTATTTCAGTATTCCTGGTGTTAGCAGTATATATACCGTCTATTTATGGCCTACATTCCTTCCTGTAATCAAACCCAGCAAAATCTATCCTGATATCATAAAAAAGGGCACTGACTGTAAAAGAAACTAATTCTAAGAGAGAAGGGAAAAACAAGGAAATCAGGAGTGATCCAAATGTAGGAATCCATAAAGTTAGAGAGTTTCAAGTTTGTGAGAAAACAGACAGGCCTCAGTTATGACAGAATTATTAATATTGCCGATGCATCTTGTTAGCTGCAAGAAGACGTGAAGAATAGAACAATAGACTTGTGTCTAGTGTTTTGGAATAGCTTTCTAAGTTTCAGAAAGTATCCATAGCAAAGTTAGATTTTATGAATAGAGTTTTATGCATTGACTTCTTATAAATGAACAAGCAAGCATTGTTTTAACTCAAGCTACATGTGTTTATGTTAATTAGTTAAAGTCTCTGTCAATATGCTTTTGCTCTGTGTAATTAGCTAAGACGAGTATTTAGTAGATTGTAACAGCAAATTTCTATAGTATGCTAGCTAGAGTGAGATCTGCTCACATCCTATATGTAAAAAATCATGTATGAAGTTGATGCTGAAGAATAAATAGCTCTAGACACATTCCAAAGCAAGTTCCGTCCCGTTCGTGTCTGTATATAGCTAGCCAGCGCACCAAACACAATGAAAGACCAATGATTTTTTTTTCCAGTCTGGCTGACCAGTGACCAGAAGAACTTCACAAAAATTTATCTGACCAAATAACCACTTTAAAAAACAAAATAAGCAAGCAAAAGAAAACCAAAAGCAAACCACTATAAAAAGCATTACAAGACAGTGAACGAATGTATCAATCCTTTAAGACCTAACACTCATGTTGTTTAGCCTTGTTTTTTAAACTGACATTCTCCTCGTATTCTACGAAGTGCTAAGTACCCTCAGGCTTCACCGGCAGACTCAGTTTAAACCCCACATCACAACTCTAAGGAAGTTCAGAATGAGGAGAAAAAGAATTAATCCAAGAAAGAGATCATTTGGTATTGAGAATTTGGTTCCTAAAATCCCACTTGGACAGACAGATAAAAAGTGACCTGGTTTTAAGAAGCTTAGAATGGATCACATGAAAGCACAGAAGCAGCTAGATCAGTGCTCTCTGGTAGCACTGTGTTTGGCAAATTGGTCTCTCTCATTAAATCTGTCTTTCAGAGGCAAAAATCCACTCAGCTTTGAGTGCTAAAACTGCTGCAGCTCCTATTAGAGTGAATGTGAAGGAAGTTACACTGGAAGGTCTCCTACCACTCAGACTGTCACAATACCAGGTGTTTTTAATGAGGATGTCACTGGATATTGCAACTCATTCACTAGAGTTCCCTTTTCAGCCCCTCTCTGTCTAGTCTGAGATGGGGATTTTTAAGGTATTTCCCTAGGGTAGGGGATCAGTCAAATTATTTTTAAATTCCCTTGAAGAACAGCATGTCTCCTGCTTAGACGATTATATGCACCATGCAGCAACTCTGGATCAAAACTGAATTTAAAATAGCAGGGATTTTTTTTTAAACTCACCTACTAGAAAAATATCAAGCCCGTTTTTTTAGTCACAGCTTTGAATGTTCAACTGTTGCAAGAAAACACCAAAAAATTTAGTATACTCCTGTGTATAGAAGACCTATCTTTTACAAAAGATTAGAGGCCAGCAGAACAGTCCTGCAATATCTGTAGCACAGACCACAGGTGACACAAAAGCTCGGCTCTGCAGACAGACACCACAGGGAAAGTAACAGCTCAGCTTCTGTGCTTATGCTCAAGTAATACTGAGTGCATGGCTGCTGTGGCCAAAGGAGGTCAACATTTGTTCAAGGTTTGTCCTGAGCACATTTTTTTGATTTACATGAGAAGCACTCAGTCTTATTTCTGTGAATGCCAGAAAACAGAATGACTATAAAAAATACACCCCAGAGCTTCACATGAATTGTTTAAAAACCCTCCAAAACCCAAGTATTCAAAATGCAAAATACAGCACAGTTACAGGCTGAACACAGACCTCTATGTTCCCAGCTCACGCAGGAAAAAACACTCACAGGGCACTGACCATGGAGAACCTCCAGAAACTCCCTGCTCTCTCTCCCCAGGCCCATATGCCACCATTTCCATGCATCCCAGAATTACGACTGTTAGCTGGCACAGCATTCAGTTTGCCAGTTATTGTTTGATGAAAACCAGACATGAAGAACATCATTCCTTTCAGCTTTCTGCTGTGCCTGGGAGTGCTTTGGTAACAGCCACAGCCAGGGCATCCCTGCCAGCTCTGTGTGCTGCACTGGACAGGCTGCAGCTGCAGTGTGAACTCGAGCTGAAGAGACTGTGACCTGTGGATGCTGGGAGCATGGTGGTACCTCTCAGAGTGGCTGTGGCTGTGCTTGTGACTGTGCCACAGCAGGTACACTTCTGGAGAGGGATTATAGCCCATGCAGGCCACGCTGAAGCAGGTGCACCTCAAAGGACTGAGCCTGAATAAATCTATGCTGCAGGAGGTATAGCCCTGAGGAGACTGTGGCTCACAGATCTGGCTCCACTTGAAGCAGGTACAGCCCTAAGGCACTACAGACTATGGGTAAATCCAGGGTGGAGCAGGGGCATGGGGAGCATTTCATTGCACTGTCAAACCATGATACATTGGACTCGATCATCTTAAGGGTCTTTACCAATAGAAATGATCCTACTGCTCTTAGCCTAAGACATGGCATTGTTTTCCCACACAGGAAACATTCATATATGCAGCAACCCTGGCTGAAACGGAACATAAACACTTTCAAGGCTTCTGTGTGAAACCTCACTAACACAGCACCAAGGGAAGCAGGAAGAGATAACAAACAGTTGCACTGTACACACTCCTTCCTCACAATGAAATGCCTGTTCTATACACTGTTATCAGAAAAAAAAAAAACCACAAAAAAAACCTCCCAAGAAATTCTGGTATAAAAAGGCAAAAAACAGCCAACCCCCGCCCCTACACTGGAACACACTAACTCTAACCAGAAACTTAATTCTACAATTGTAACTTAGAGCAAAAGACAGGGAACTCTGCAACCTACTGCAACCTATTTAAAAGTTTAATAAGCCTGAGCCCTTCATACGGAAGCAGAATACAGGTGGATGCTTACTCAAGTGACCTGAAACTTCAGCAGAGAGACTGAAACCTTCATCTTTTGGACTGACCCCACAGTCATTCTGGGATGGACCCCTAAAGACAAATTCAACTCCTTGGAAACTGATGGAACACGATCTCTCAAGGCTTTTACCTGACCAGCCCCTTGCCAGATTTGCTGACAGAGCACTATTCAGCACAGGTCACTGTAGAACAAAACTGTAGATCTAAGCAACATCCCACATTTATTTAGTCCAACTTCCTTCTTGCCAAGACCAGAGATGAGAAATAGAGAAAAAAAATACTGGTGTGCCCTGCTTTGTGATCCACCTCTAAAAGATCTCTCCATAATCTTCAACAAGCTAACCCTCCTGTCTCCAGGACTGCTAAGGCCTGAGGCACAGCGGCTGACCCAGCGGGACCCCAGGCTGGACCTGCGCAAGCGCATGCTGACCCTCTGGGGCTGCCCACGCCTGTGTGGCAGCAGCAGCAGCAGCTCAGGAGTCCTGCAGGGCCACTGACAGGCACTCCATGTGACACGGGTGTCAGGGCGCAGCACAGACTGACCTGCCCACGCCCGGGGGTCACCTGCCGACAGGCTGGAATAAGCTCTTGGCAGGAGAGGGAAGGCTGCACAGAGCCCTCAGCAGCCACAGATTACACACCCCTGCCAACACAGGCTGGGTGCAGCCCAGCTGGTGGAGTCTCACATCAAATCCACTGTCTGCAGTGTAGAGGGCATATGGAAAAGAAAATCAACATAACACAAGCCATATAAGTGGGTACATTAAGACTTGTGAACTAGAAACTAAAATGGGGGGGGGTGCAGGGGGCAACTCCTTTCATCCTTTCACAGCACTGCTGATAAAACAGCTAGAAAGAGAATTAAAATTAATTAGTCTTTGAATTGCGCAGAAAATAGCATTAAAAACAAAGACAAAAAAAAAATTATTAGTAGAACCCATTGATTTCCCAGGTCTTTGAAATATATAGGAGGGATTAATTTGAAGTCTGACTGTTTGAAATTAAATTTACCCTTTCAAAACTTTATCCTGGCCAGTCTATTTTATTTCCTTCTTTGAGGTATAATGCAAATGACATCAATTTGCCTCAGAATTGTTCCTCCAAGACAAAATAAATTTCCATTAAGCATGTATTTCTGAGTCAACAGAGACACAACAAAGTCTTTACTAGCCTTTTAAATAACAGAAAAAAATTACATCTAACTTGGTTATTTCTCTAAATATTAGTTTGACTCCTTTTTTGGTGAAAATAAAATAAATTCTTTAGATGAAGCAAGCTACAGTCCAAGAAGTAAGAAACAGGCAATACTTAGAGTACTGCTGAAATCACTGAAGAAATCAGTCTTCACTTACATCAAGAAAATGACTGCATATTTAGGCACATATGCATTGCTACAAAGACAGCCTACAATAAAATCACCCTGTCATTTTCAAGGAAGAGAAACCTAAACTGTGCTCCTATACAAGGCCCACAGAGCATTTTCTGGTTCATATTCACAGTTCTCTTTCACTATGCCCATTTAGTAGTTGGGCCTTAGCAAATAGAAACAACTCTGGTTAACTCTTACAAGTCGATCGAATTTAGTTGCATCAATTTATATGCACTACTCAAAAGTACTGAGTAATAAAGGGTTAAGCATTTTAAGGTAATTTTTCACTGTAATTGGACAGAAGATAAGCAGTTGGTATCATTTTCCAGGGACCTACTTGAAAATTTATAAATCCTGCACTGCACTTCAAAATACACTTTATACTGTCTGGAGCTTCCAATTTTTCAGAGTAATCTCTAAGACACCTGAGATTTACCCTGAATGAGTATTAAGAAAATAGTGCATTACAGTAATTACATTCCTCACTAACAGAAGACACAGATGTAGAAATATAATACCCACATAAACGTGTCAGGAGAGCAGCATCATGAAGACTTGGTTTTAAAAATGCTGAAGAACTATCCCCTGAAATTGTTGTTGTAACTTCTCTGTTCCCGCCCATTTTAAATGTCCTGAAGTGACTGCAGCTTTGAGAATTTCTTGAGCTTTTAGAGAAAAAAAAAATCTAGGCAGAAAGACAGGTATTTGCATTTCTCATCTCACTGACCATTAGACTGGAAATATCTAGAATACACCAGAAAACAACATGGAAATCCCAGACATATTTCTATGGTAATGTAAGAGTGTGTGCCACCTTCTCAGACTGAAGGGGCCCCTTCCCATGCAGACCACATGCCCTTCACAGCAGCTCCCACCTCTGGAACTCTCTTTGGGTATCACATGCTGAAAAATGAGCACAACACTTTGCAGTGCACTGCTACCAGGTCTGCCATCCGTATGACCTCCTCAAACCTTGCAGGCACAGAGCCACAGAGCAAGGGAATAAGCACAAGCTCCCCAGTGCTGCTGAAGCTTTTATCAACCTCTGGAAACTGGTTAATGCACAGCAAATCTTCAAGATGCAGCAAGGAGCTTAGCAGGAAGAAATCTGATCTTGTTTGACATCCTACAGGTCGTAAGTCACTAATCTCTATATCAAAGACATCTCTCCCACTAAAGATTCCTCTTCCACTGAACTGAGAACAGAAAAGGTATTTTTGAAACTGGGATCTAAAGAAACAGTACAAAGGCAGCAAAAAATACAAAAAATACTCAAGACAGCCCACTGCGGATAGAAATGTTCTATCAGGTTCATCAGCATGGTGCACATCCTAAAGTGAGGGATATTAACCTAAACAAGATGAAGCACAACTCTAGATTTCACTCTTCTTTTGAGACTTCGACTTCAGTATTGCAGCTTAATGCTTCACATGCATCTTAGATCCTAGGCTTCCTTTACAAGCCTTTCCTTTTTAACTGACCTGGTTTTGGAGCAGTGAAAAATTCATAATGCTGTCTCAAATTGAATTTCCAAGTGCAGAGGAAGCTGCCAGCACATTTAGGCAACTGATCTGTCCTGCTGAGTAGATCAGCAGAGCACACAGTATTTGAGGGCAGGCACAGAGCAATACCCTGGGAAACTAGAGAAGAGGAACACTACAGAGCTCCAAGCAATACAGACCTTACTACTGATCCACTGAAAGACAGTCATGTGAAAAAGCTGCTACATCTCAAATCCCTAAAACCCATGCTACTTTTCATATCACATTTAAACAGAAAAAACTTTCCTGAATTTAATGAATATTAATGTTAATAATTTTTGCTAGCATTTAACTTCATTAGCTAATCTTATAGACATTTGTTGAGTATGTGTCCTGGAAGTCAGATGATGATGATGATGATGATGATTATTATTATTAATAATAATAATAATAATAATACTGCTGCTCTCACTACTACTATTACTGTGAGAATGTTCCCTTAGAAAAAACAGAGCAAATCTGAGTGAAAAAGATAGTAACAGTTGATACTTTGTTAAAATGGTAATGAGTTACACACTCAATGCAGAAGCTTAGGGAAGAGATTTTGACAAATATGCAAAAATGGAAATTAAGAATAAGTCCATGGTATTGCACGTAACTCTATCATTACATATAACTCTGTGGTATTACACAGGTACTAACTACTAACTACATTCCATGCTTTCAGGGAGCATAGATTCACCAAGTAAGTAGAAAGCAAATATATGCAGAAGTACAGCAAATAAGCAAATTTTAGAATATCTTTCAGCTATAATCTTCCCTGCAAGCATCCACTCCCATGACACAGTTCTGTGGACAACCACCACACACGTAACACAATCCAAAATCCTAAGTTAATTTAAAACTCTGTAAGGTAAGAGACTCCAGTTTCTCACCTTTCCTCAATCTTTTCCTTAAAGAAATCTGCAGGAGAATTTCAGATTAGAATCCAGAAATGTATCTGAGACTAGAGATATGCAGACAACTTTATAAGCTATTCCTATTAGACTAAAGTTCTGAAATAGCAATCTATTTTTAAATAGACAACAATGTAATGCTGCTAGCATTTCATTCTCTGACTAATCTCTCCTGGATTTGCTTAATGCTACACCCCTTTCCAGCAGCCTTCTATCAGCTCAATGAAAAGCAGCTGCCTGAGTGCAGCAGAACTCAATGCAAAGGAAAAAACTCTAGTTTCATTTTACTTTGTGAAGTGGAGGGGGGGAAAGACAAGAGGAAATCAATCAGTTGAATTCGTTCACAACTAGTGTTTAAGAGAAAAGCGAAAGAAAAGAGAAAGAAAATTGATAGAGTCAAAATATTATAAGAGTCTATACTACTTTAGCGGTGTGAGTTGCTTGAGCACAACTAAATTTTTTCCATTTATCACTGTAATTAAACTATAAAACCTATTGAGTGGGAGTTTTGTTGAGACACTTAAGAATGAAACTGCTGTTTAAGTGGTATGTATGTGAAATTATTTGCCATCAGGCAAACATACTGAGAAAAAAAAGGCTTTAAAACCATAATGATGCTTTTGTATACTACTAAAGGCACACAGAGTGTCACTAGTGGTTCAAGGGATTGTGTATTTAAAAACATGAAGTTATAACACCTGCTAAGGTTTCTAGGACAGCTTTTGCAAATAGAGGAAAATAGGAACAAGAGACAGAGAGGAACAGTCTGTTCAGTTTTTTCCAAATCCAGCAGGCCAACACCAGGAGGCCAGCAAGATAAAACAAGAAATGCTTATGTTGCTCTGAAATCTGAAAAAAGCACAGCTGGCCATCCAGAAGGTCCCATTCTCTCAGGACAAACCCTGACTTGTCAGGTGCTGGGCAGGATGCCACCTGCTGTCAGGATGACAGTCAAGGCCTCTGGCAGTAAAAGGCAAAGTTCTCATGTGCCGGGTGCCTCACCCCAAGCTCAAATTCACAATGGCAACATTTTTTTTCCGGAGAAAGGACACCCTTCCATCTTCCTGATTATTAAAAAATACATCATGAGGAACTGCAGCATCAAGACCAAAATCTTGTTACTCTTCACAGCGTTTTACAAGTGACATGATATCATTTTAGCACTACAGTATGATAGCAGGAAACAGAAACAGGTCAGGAAATGAAGACATGCAGAGTTGAATGTTGTAATGGTTGCGTTTTCAGGAAAAAGGGATTTGTTTGATCTCCTATATCCTCAATATAGTAAATAAGTGCCATTAAGAGTCTGAAACCTCCCAGGGAGCAGACTCATGAGCAGCTCTGAAGAGGTGCATTTGAAGAAATTCTCCAGCAAGCATCTCAAAGTAGACACAATACTGTCCTAGTATAATATTACCTGGTAATGTTCCAGAGCTAGAACTGCTTTGCTGGCACCAAGATCTTAAGATTGCAGCTTAAAGATTAACTGCTTTTTCTGGTTCCTCCAAAGGTCTCTGACTGAATATTCACTGACAATATTTACTCACGTCTCTCCATAGCAGCAGCATTTCTCAGTGCCACAGCACTAGCTGACAGAGAAAAAGAAAGAAAATGCATCTCTCTTGCATCCTCTTCATATAATTAGTACTTAACCCAGTTAATCACACCATTTAATCTGATGACACCATGCAGAGCTCAACAGGACTGGAAAGAGATTATTCTCATACCCTGTAAATCACAGGGCTGGCATAATTTGGTTAACTGGGCCAAAGAACATCATATATTTCTCTCATGTCTCTCAGTGTCTCTCACTTTTAAACCTAGGGGCACCCCTAACCACTCTAAAGACAAAGATACAGTTATTTACTATTCTATTCTTTAATACTGTAGAGTCATTTGTTCAACACAAAAACCAGAAAATCATTAATCTGAAAGCCCACTCCTAATTCAGAACCAGCATCAAGCCTATATCCTGCACCTCTTGCACTCTCAATATAGAATTTCATGATTTTTCATAGACATGACACAGAACTGAACATACACACCACATGTGTGCGCTGCCAATCCAAAGCCAAGCAAAAAGACAACCACTCCTTGCTGTGCTTTCTTCTTGTCCATGAAAAGTAAATTAGACATGCATATAGACTTATTGTTCACTCTAGACAGTGTCACAGTTCCTGCTTTTTACTCCTGATGATACTTCTAATACTCCTTTAAGATGTTTTACATTTTTTTCCTTGGTAACAAAAAATGCACAAAAATTACTGCTTGTATGTAGAGGTCACTGTACAGAAGTAAAGGAGTTAATCCAACAGCTTTAGTGAATTGCTGCTGTATACCCAAGACAATCACACACAGATGACCACAAAGGTGAAATTCAATCTTGAAGATTGCTAGACCACAACTGCTAGCCCGATGGATGTAATGAAAACAATGGAGTCTCATTTCTGATGAAGAGGGCATCTGTTCACATTTTCCATTTGAGTACCAACAATGGAATTTCTCATCATGTAAAGGAATCTTAACAATACATTTAATAATTCTGGAAGTTCTTACTACAGAACTAAATGTAAGACAGAGTTCTGAGTTTTGAAAAGTTTTGCAATACTACTGAATCAGATGAAAAAAAATTTATACAGGGACTTCTCATATGGCTTGATGAAGCTGAGTTCCCTTCCTTCAGCCCACATGGGAATTCAAATTCTAGCAGAATTTTCATGCAATTATTATTTCCAAGTAATTTAGACTTTCTTTTAATTCTGATTTCTAACTTAGTAATTCAAGGAAAACAGAAAAAATACTGTTAATAGAGGCATTTTTCATCCCTCCTCAGTGGTTTCACTGGATGACCTCATGTTTGCACTCCAAGAATCAGACAAAACAGACATATTTTGAGCATGTTCATATCACTTCTGTACTGAAATGCATTTGTCAATCCCTCTATTGGCAGAATGTCTTACACAGATGAAAATCATAGTAGCAGATGTAAACCTTGACTGTACAAATTGTACATAGAACATGAGTGCAAATAGTCTTTAAAATTCCAGATCTTGGCAGACATCTCTTGCTCACAGCCCTGAAATCCCTTTCACACACTATGCGATATTTACTGTTGGGAGGATTAGTGGAGACCAAAACCAAAAAAAAGTGAACTCCCAGTGCTAAAGCTGCCAAGCTTCACAAAGCACTTCTGAAGGATAAAATTTCTGGAGAACTGTATTGCAACTAATTGTCATTTCAGTGTCTACCAGATGAAGCAGGTACATCTGGACAAAAAACGTTCTGTATGTTTTTAAACAAAACAAACAAAACCAACAGAACTCATGTCAAAAGAGCTTCTCAAAAACAGTCTCATGACTGGAACACTTACACAGCCCTTAGTGGTGTATTTGAATCCCTGTCCTGAAGCCAGAAGAAGGAATTCAGATGCAGTCTTTCAATGTACTGTCACTGCTCAACAGTGACATTAAGCATATATAAGCATATAAGCATTGAAAACCATTAAAACAAATTTCTAGAAAGCTGGAGAGAAGGCAATTCAATGACTGTGATGCAGATCTACGTAGCAATTTACAAACACAAAAGTTATGTATGCAACTATCACATCCTCATGTGAAGGAAAGTTAAGAAAAAAATTTCAACATCAGGGTTATGAGCATAGCTCTGTGGAAGACACCTGAATAAAGTAATGTGATATTTAGCAAGAATTAAGCCTCAGTTTCAATGTGTTTGTTCTGCTAAGTACAGAAGCTTCAACAATTCCAATATATATCTCCATAAATGTATAATATACTTTGCTTAATATCTATATTTTCATGTCATGTATAGGCTACAGGTATTTATTAACTTCAATCTTTTATTTTTCTACCAAACATGTTCTCAGATGGTCATTGGATCCTGGGTCACCAAAGACCAGCAAAGAAGATGATATAATCCACATCTGGGAAAAAGGCCAAACCCAGTCTGTACTGATGCTCCTGCTCTTTGATTATAAAGGGAAACTTGCATTTTATTTTTTTCTACTTAGCAAGGTTATCAGCTGTTTCAAGTGATATCAAGCAGCCAAAAGGGGGCTGGGACACAAAAACATGAGAGATTAAAAAAAAAAAAAAAGCCAAAATCCAAAACCCCAAGGCAGAAGAAGAAAAAAGACACTGACAACTTTTTGCAGGAGTAATGATTTTCAGAAATATTTTATTTCAATCTTAATTACAAATTAAATACTGTCAAGAGAAATCTCCAAACAGAAAACTGATTACACTTCAAATTAAGATAAAAATTAGCCATTCATATCCTGCAAAAGAGCTGACACTTTGCACTAATACTACTTCTGAACTACTTTCCTTTGATGTTTTTTCAAAATCTGATCCTTGAAGAACCTGAGCATTTTTCAACCTGTCATGGATCCCCCAGCCTCAGGGCAGCGCTCCAGGTGCAGCCCCTGCAGCCTCTGGGTGACACCTGCAGAAATGCAGTTCCAGTCACAAACACAAGCGCTTAATGATGAGTGCAGCTGCCCTCTGCCCTCGCGGCAGCAGCACAGGCGAAGGAAGCCCAGGCTGAACGTGCTCCCTTCCAAGCAGAGGGATACACCACATCCAGCCGCAGAGGTCTGAAATGTCTGTGTTCAGTGTGATGCTACAGCTGTGCAATGCTAAACATCCCTGGAAAACTGAAATCCCTGTGCTCCTTGTGGCACACTTTTTGGCATCTTAAAACAACCCCGCACAGTGCTGAGGGCAAGTAAAGCAAGACTTTCCTAAATGCTAACAGAAATATGCCACTGGGAATGAAACACTGACTAAGTGATCAGCTCTCCTTCGGTACAATTATGCCATGCTTGGGCAGAGAAGTGGAACTTTATTTAGGAGCAGAGCCCCAGGCTCAGTCCTACACTATAATTTTTGGACTTGGGCATGAGCTGAAACAGACTCTTCAACCTGAGTTCTGGAAAACCAAGCTCCTAAATGAGGATTCTGTGGAACCCATAACCAGTGAGAAAACCCCAAACTTACACCACTCTGTTGTGTGTAAAAATGAAACTGAAAATGAGAAGCACAGTTACATTCTTCTTCTGTAATTATGAGCCCAGTTTCATGCTGCTCCTCTCAGCCCACAATTAGCTCAATTCACGATGGCCTGGCAGGGCAAAGACTGGCAGTACAATCAACCCCTGTGAGACAAAGAAAAATGGATTTTTTCAACTGTGCTGTCCACAAAACTGCCCTATCTACAGGCCTGCTGTAGAGGACAGGCCTGTCATTTTACACAAACACAGCCTCTCCAAAAGGCCACCTTGCACATACAAACTGAGTCTGCTCATCTTGACTCTGTGAGAACTTTCTTAAACACTGAAGTTCGTAAGTACATTTCAGCAAGCTACAGGAAATGCAGCGAAAGTAACAATATAGTAATTGCAAAAAAAAAAAAAAAATTGAAAAATACTAAAAGAGGGATCAGGTCACATCAATAGTAGTTGTCCTGATTTCCTGATTTGTTCAAAGACAGGTGAGTTTTCAAGGACACTCTACTACTCAATTGCCTTGCAGGTAATATGTTTTCTAAATTGCTTCCAGATTAAACATAATCTTATTTTGCAATTGGAGCTTTAAAAGTCATGATAGTATCAGCACGCATTGCTGCACAGTCTAATAACCAGACTATCTTAATGAGGGACTAAAGAGTCCTTATACTTCTGATACAATCTCTAAAACATTAATGACATAATAATTCAGGTTGAGAACAATTATTTATTATAAACACCAGAAGAACATGGGGCTTGGGACACTAAGGCAAGTCATGCACTGCCATTACAACATGAAATTGCTCCATGGTATAACACTGTGTCTTTCTGAGAAGACCAGAGGTGTATTGGCTGGACTCTGGGCACTATTTCCAGCGGAGTGAATGGAGAGCATTTAATCCAGCTGTTATCAATCTGCTCAGAACTGACGACCTAATTTGGAAACTGGATTACACTGCACGCACAGATTAACGCACTGCTGTACAGCTGCATGGATTTATGATTCCCGTGACAACCAGCAGAAAATGTATCCCAGTAATTCTCCCTGCACAGAGCAGATCTGTCTCCATGCAGCACTAACAAGATTTATCACTAGCACAGTCATACTTTCAATGATTTCATTGCAGCTATCTTGACTGGTATAATCTCTATCTCTCTCTGCATCTTAAAATACCAATTCACAACCAGAAGAGACGCTCATATGATGCACTAATGCTGCAAGCAATAAAAAGCCTTGCATACTATCTGAAATGTGTAATTTCTTAGAAAATATTAGTGGTTTCCAAGTGATTTTCCAGGGCACTGAGTAAGTTTGTGTTTATTTTACCAACATAAGAAAGTGAGTATTACCCTATATTTCCCATATTAGGCAGAGTCCTCTCATATTTCAAGCAAGCAATACACTGATTTCTATTTTGGAGTTTGGTAACTTGTTTTCCTGGCAATGAGAAGAGTCTTTGGTTTCATGCTTCAGGAGAGAAAGTCAGAAAACTGGACAGTATTTTCAGTTCCATCACTACCTGCTTGCAGGATTATTTAGTCTGTGTAACCATAAGACTACTGAAAAAAAATTTAAAAAGAGGGAAAATAAAAGCTGTTTAGGTACTTCACAGTAAGTTAGAGGCTGAGCTCAATAATATTTTCAAGTGTCCTAAGAGAGAGATGTCTATGCATGACGGATTATTTTCATCCAAACACACCGAAGAGCCATGCTGGAGATTTTCTGCGTTAGCCAAGAATTTCCAAGGTTGATGTCTATTTCCCAGCTCACAGAAAATATTAGGAAGAGAAGCAAACACACCCAGTTTCCAAGGCTTAGGAAGAACAGTGGAGCTAAAACTGACCATGAAGAAATTGTATGATGTTCCAGCTGTCAAGGAGCCAATCCCATCACTTGCCAGTATGGTTCAAAATCATGTGCTGTCCTTGGTTGTATACTTCCACCCCAGCATAACCTGGCCCAAAAAAGGGCAACAACCCCAAATCCTCCCACAAAGAGCAACTTCTAAAAGTGTATCTTACAAGCATCTCTGTCACATGTATCTCCCCCAGATAAAGCACTACAGCTGCCTCAATTCTGCATTTCCTTGGGTCAATACCTCGTGGAGTGGGAACTTGTGGCAGCCCCACACCAGAGCATTTTCTCAGTGGTAAAGTCCAGAAAATGCTTCCATGAAGTTCAATCTACAGGAACCAAAGCAAAATCCTTTTTAGCAAAGGGCCAACAGATCAGTTTATAGTAATGGGGCTGCAGTATGAAAAACCCAATTATCTGCCAGTGCAATTTAATTGCCTTCAAAACAGAATCAGTACATTTTAATGTGTTATAATGAATTATTTGTATTTGCGATAGTGCAGATCCTGTGTTAGTTCACAAAATCACTGTTTTTCCATCTGGCAAAGCTAAGGATTCCACAACTGGACATTTTTTTTAACACCCACACCAGAGCTACAGTTTTAAAACAACACTCTGAAAAGATCCCAAACAAGCAACTATAAGAAAAGGAGAACTACCATGTTCAGGTACTTTATTTCCTAACTCCCAAACAGACTGCCTATCTAGGATTAACTAAAATCCTAAAGTCTTCACCTCTATTTGTTGGATAAGGCACTATTTAGGAAAACAGCCACCAATGAATGAAAGACAGTAGATGATAAAATTAACGTATTCAGGAAAAATAAATAAATTCAACCAAATTATTTGCTCATTTCCATTCATGAGATTGCTCAGGCCCTGGAACTGCTGTAGATCTGACAAAATACTTTAAAAGAAATTATGTAGTGCAAGGAAAAAAAATGTAATTAAGGACCCTTTTTGATAGAATTAGATTTCCTAAATGCAGGTGGGGTTTTTTTATATACACATGAGCAAATACTCTTCTCTTTCTGATAACAAGCACCAATTTTTAGTTTTTCTGAACTGGGACCACCAAAACAGCCCGGAACACCTGTGCATTCATAATGTCAACAAATCTACTTGTTGTAGATGAAATGAGATGCCAGACTACATCCTCAAAGGAGCAGGTCCTGAAAGGACAGGTTTGCTCTGACGGGGACTGTCCCTCCTGCTATGAACTTGTAGAACCACTGACGGCATTGTCCAAATTAACAAGCCAACCCAGAAAACACCGCAGCATGTCCCTGCTCCTCCCACGGAATTCGTCGTGTGTTTTGTAGGTCAAACACGGGATGACATTTATTTGAATCGAAACGGTTTTTTTCCCTCAGGCTCCAGTTAGCCCCAAGTGTGAGAGGGTCTCAGACAAAACAACCGTATGCCTCCAACAATCTGCATTTAATTAACAACTGGAACCTGGGGGGCTCACGCCAGGTACAGCCTCACGATGCAGAGGGGTTTGCAGAGGCTCGTCATTAGTAAGACGCGGAATGCTACACCAGCAATCTCTTCGGGAAAAACCGCAGATTCTCTAGGGTTGAGTGGCCTCTGGAGATCATCCAGCGCAAGTCCCTGCCGATGCAAAATCACCTAGGGCTGGTGACACAGCAAGGCGTCCAGATGGGTTTGGAGTGTCTCCATGATTCCACTTCGCCGGTGTACTTCGTCTCTAGGCAAACCAACACACAGGGTGAAACAGCAGCGACGCGCTATCACTGACACTACCTAAATACCTCCGGCGCCACTAAGCGGAGCCTGGCGGGGACGCTCGACCGCCGGCCTCTGGCGGAGCTCCCTGCGGCAAAACCCCGTCGGCTCCCGCCGGCTTCGCTAGGCCCCGCCGGGCCCTTCCCGGGACGCTGCCGCGGCCCTCGGCCCCGCCCGGCGCCGCCATTTGCTGCTCTGGGCGGCCGCGCCATTTCCCCGCCTCCCGGCGGCGCGGCCCAGGAGCTCCCGTGCCCCGCAACCTTCCCTGATCCTGCCGGCTCCGCTGGTTGGGAACGGGCACGAAGGACGGCTGTGGCAGGAATCCGGGGTTCAGTCACTTGGGAAGGATGTTACAGGGGAGGACGAACGGCCGTCTGTAGCAGTTATTTCCAGAGGAGAGCTTTCCTCCGTGTCCCTGTTCCTGTCTGTAAATAAAGCCCCTGCTGGCGTCAGGTGAGGAGGGGACACCGGGCTCCCGGCCGCCTCACGGGCAGCAGGGACAGACTGCCCTGGGCACGACCGCGGAGCACCGCTCCTCTCCTGCAAATTCCCTGAACTGTGCTGGAAAGGGGACAGCAAACAGAACCAAGAAACAGCCCAGCTGTGCTTACCAACCACGGCCTTGCTGACAGTAGCATGGAATTGTTCAATTTACACTCGACTGAAAAACTACACAAAAGTTAGTTTTGTTGGTCAGATGCATAGTCAGATTGTTCCTTTAATTCCACCGAGACAGACTTTGTCTATATGCATTTATACCTAAAAGGTATAGAGCTCGACACCTAACCAAACAGGCCAGTCCCCTCCATGTTATCAGAAGACATGCTGCTTATCAGAAGCCAGGTATAATAGCTAAAATTTACTCTCATGATCAACGTTGGGCCACACCCTTTCCCCTACACAGAATCTCATCATAGATTACTTGCATCTCAGAAAACACAAAACAATTTAAAAAAAATGCAAGTTACATTAATCAAATAGTTTGAAATTTTAATTGCAATCCATGTTTTTTTGCAACAGTTTCTCAAAGGCTATGATGAAACACAATAATATTGAATGAAACTAAATAAAAGCACAAATACCAGGAAACAGTGCAGCATTTGAAGATGGAATAAAAAGCCTGATTTTAACTAAGATCTATAGTATTACCAAGAGCAGTAGGGACCGTCCTTGCAAAAATTCTTCCCTTAATTTAAGGCTTTGAAAAAAAAGTTTCTTCAGGAGTTTGGAGCACCTCTAACCTCCAGCAGTAATTAAGACATTCTTAACATCCTTGACCAAACAAGCATTTTCTAAAAGATTCTAACTTTACAATAAAAAGCTATTAATCATATTAAAAATGGGATTGATCCTTAACACTGGAACTTGGCACTTAATTGCCAGTCATTCAGTTGTTTCTAACATATTGGATGAAACAAAAAATGCAACATTTAATGGTTGGTATTGTTTTATTTTCTAATATTGATTAAACTATTTACACTTCTACTTTTCAATCCACAGTTTAGCACTCATACCTATGGCTTTTACTTTTATGTTTAGCACATCTTTTTGTCAAGTGTCAGAATTTAATTTAAAAAAACCCCAAGAACCTGATACCATATAGACAAGTCTCTGTTTATGTTTAAACAAATTCATTTTCAAAAATGATTATTTATAAAAGAAGAGCCTGCTTGTAGCTTTCTTCCAAATCATGTTTATCACAGACTACACCAAGCTCTTCCTATTTTTAAGTGTCCCATTTAGCATGTCCTGCTGCCTCTAAGTGAAGTCTGTTCCCTCCCTCAGCCCCCCGCCTCTAAATTTAATGCAAAAGAAAATCAGTAACCAGCAATTTCAAGCAAAAATATAAAGCACTATAACATTACCTACACTGCCTTTCACAGAACTAAGTTCTCAAAAACTCTAGAAACTTTGTGGAAATTTAACCACTCAGTGTTGAAAAGGCACAGGACTTTTGTGCTCAGAGACCTCCAGCAACAGTGCTTTTAGCCCAGCCTGAAAGTTAACATCCAAAAATTCACAGGTACGTAATTGCCACTTACAGCAGAACCCCTCAGATTTTACTTACTCTCCTGCCACAGACATCCTGCAAATTTATACAAGACTTTGCCTCTACTGCAAGAGCAAAAGAGGTGAAATTATTTTTACATAAGCCCAGGAATGGTGTGATGATACAATGATACAAGCTGTTCATTGCTAAAAATCTCACAAAGTTGTCCATGTCTTCTGGTACTACATGAATGGAGAAGTATTTTTCACATATGAGAGAAGTTTAATTGTACATGAAGAAAGCTAATTTTGGTCCACTTGTCCAGCTCCCTATGGACAGCATATTGGAAAGGTGACCAGTAACGGTTCAAAAACCAATGTAAAAGTTAACAAAAATAATTTGGTATTTCATTCTTAAAACTGCAGTGTCATTATGTGTCCTACTCATTCACTTTTGCATTTTGTGTATCCACTAATTGTTGTGTTTTTAAGTCTTCAGCTTGCTCATGATGTTCCTTATCTGCATCAACTACTTGATTACGATCCTTTTCTTCTGCTTCTCCTTGATCAACACTTTGATATTCTACTTGTTCAAGGTCTGTTCCATCTATAAGTTCTGCCTGTACTTCTTCCATCTGTATTTGATTTACATGCTCAACATGTAACTGCTCCACATGAACTTCAGCACCTTGCTCAGTCTGAATGTGTTCAACTTCCAAGTAACTAATCTGCACCTGTTCTTGCAGTTCCTCCATCTGTGTGCCTTTCACTTGATTGTCCTGTATGAGATCCTGGTGCATCTGTTCTACAGTTACCTGTGCAGGATCCACTTGTACCTGAATTACTGGTAGGACATGCACTTGCTCAACTTGTTCTATTATAGTCATTGATGTTACTGGTTCAGCTTCCATAGCTTCCACTGGAAGAACCTCTTCTGTCACTAATAGTTCTGAAATATTGTGCATTTCTTTGAGATGCCTTCTCAGCTCACTGCCTTGCATAAACCACAGATCACATAAGGTACAGTGGTTGGGTTTGTCACCAGTGTGTATTACCAAGTGGTCTTTGAACTGATCCCAGCTGTTAAATACGCTGTTACAAACCTGAAATGAAAGATACAGCGTGTTAAACAGTGCCAACAGGAATGTGACAAAATACAGTGCCTATATGAGATCATGATGTCACATTGTATAGCTTCTTGCTACTTGGATTCAAAAAACATACATTTTAGAGGTAAAAGCTGAGAAGAAAGCTTCAAATGAATAGAAGACTTGATACTTATTTACTCTTTTTTTAAGAATGGTGATCTGTTTTTAGTTGTGTATGCATAAGATACCTACAAAATTCACAAGTCTGTAGAGCATTTGAAAGTTTTTTTATCTGATAGTCATTTAAGTATCATACCCCAATCAATACATATCTGGCACTAGAGTTTTGGGTGTAAAAATATTTATGCATTAATAGGGTGCACTGAAAGTGTAATGCAGACTGTTGTTTTACTGACATTCTAGATGCAGTACTACTGAACAACTTTTCCTTATGAGCTTTCACTTGCTCATGACATCGTGAGGTTTAACAGGCTAGGCTGAACTCTCCCATTCTGTGATTCAAAAAAATCCACTTGAATGATTTCAGCAGATAAAACTTTTCAAACTCCATCCCTCTCATGCTCTTCCAGCCAAAAGTACTGCCTCAACATCAGACATACTGTTTTCACAAAGCACATGAGCTCCCTTCCCTTCAGCTGGTACTGGAGGTAAATAGCTGGAAAACAACACACACAGACTGCAGAAATAAATGAGATGCAGGGTAGAGGAGACAGAAGAGTGGGGTAGAGTCAAGCTTGGAGTAAAAAACCCACAGGCTCAGGAGTCTTTGTCCATTGAAATGTGTTTCGCTGTAGAAAGCAACAAGAACACACATATCAACACCCCTTCACTGGTGACAAACAGTTTTGGAACAGGATGTTCTATCTCTTCACAATTTTCAGTAACTGCACAGAAAAGTGATAGAGGGAGTATCTAACAGGATTAACTCAAGAGCAGGTCTGTGTAGTCAAGACAAACATCTCCATTTTGCTGCTGAAGTCGGCTAAAAGGGGTTGTGATACTATTGCCACACATTTTTTTCTCCCAGGCTCACATTTCAGAAACAGTTTGCACATGCAGTTTTTAAAATACTAATATTATAGATAAGCACTCAAAATTACTTAGTCATACATAAGGGTAATGACTAGCAATGCCCAGGCACACAATTACTGCTCTTGCCACACAGAATCTAATTCAGTTTTCAAGGCATACAGCTGAAGAGCACAAAAGGACTCATCAAGAAAGCACAACTTTTTCTCGTCTTTGTTCAGTGAATAAAGATTTGTTCAAATTTAGTTATAAAGAGAAAAATTAAAAATTCATCTAAGAATTGCTGCAGTTTCTGCAGGCTGAAGGGACACAAATCCACATTCACAAGATCTGTGAGAGGATGAGGACGTTTACAAAATGAGTTATGACTTGAATCAGCTCTTTAAAAGTGAAGATTTATCTCAACAGTTTTTCAAATGTCAGTTACATATAGTGACCAAGTACCCTAGCAATCTCCACAGCATTTATTTTGCTTAAAAAATACTACAGACTGCCATAATAAATTTGAATTCGTTTCCAGACAAAATCAGTATGTTTGGTATCAAACAGAGAATAACAGAACAAGCAATTAAATAATAATTTGTATTTTGGACTTTGGGCTTTACTTTTTGTGAAGCATGCTTAGAAGTGGGAAAGGCCTAGGTCAGTGTATCAAGAATCTTGAAAAATAAGCAAATGTAAAATTCAGCCTACCCAGAAGAATCTCTACGATTTTAAGTATTATGAGGCTCCACACTAGTAATTCCAAATTTTAAATGGAGATACTTAGATGTGAGGATTTATCTGCATACTGTAGTTGAATGTGATCCAAAGACCTCACTACTGTCTACAACTTCCTTGTTAGAAGAGGGGGGACAGGCACTGATCTCTTCTCTGTGGTGACCAGTGACAGGACCTGAGGGAATGGCCTGCAGTTGTTCCAGGGAAGGTCAGGCTGGATATCAAAAAAGGTTCTTCACCCAGAGGGTGTTTGGCCACTGGAACAGGCTCCCCAGGGCAGTGGTGACAGCACCAGCCTGACAGAGCTCAAGAAGCGTTTGGAAAATGCTCTCATGCACAGGGTGTGACTCGAGGTGTCCTGTGCAAGGCTGGAAGTTGGACTCAATCCTTGCGGGGCCCTTCCAAACCAGAATATTCTGTAATTCAATATTATTTTACTGAAGTAGCTCTTAGAAACATAAGCCACTCTCATTGCCTCTCCTGTTCAGTCCTCCCATGCTCCTTGAAGGAAGGAGGTACCTAACCTATTTCCATTACCCACCTGACATTCATACAGCTTCTTTCTTCCCTTTTTAGCACCAGCTCCAGACTGACAGGCTGTCAGGTGACATTTCAGTGTGCTATTCCGAGCAAAACGTTCATGGCAGTTTGGACATTCAAAGGGTTTTTCACCTGTTGAGACAGATACAAGGATTTGTAAGTGTATAAAACTACCCAGTCTTCTTTCAGGTCTCTCTTCTTCCTCTCTTTCTCTCTTGTCTAGGTTGATAAATGCACTGTAAAGATGTGGCCAATGAGATTATTCTGCAGAAAAAGAGATGAAAATTCAATATAAAAGGGCAAAAAACCTGATGTAGAGTCATAAGTCTCATTTAGAAGAAAACCAATGTAACAATTATCAGTAGCTTTTAAGGTATTTGTGGAAATTATATTACTATTCTGGCAAAGTATTTAAAAAAATAGCAGCTATTTCACACTTTTCATCTTATAATAGTTACAGTTAAAGAATCAACATAAGTCAATATACAAAGTGACATATTAAAGAAGGAAGAATTTAAATAGTACAACCTTTTATTTTCAGTAATAACAGCTTATGCTTGAAACTGAGCTCCAGAAAACAAAGCTGGCACAGAATGATTGTGAAATAACAGTGCATCAATATTAAAACAAAAAAACCCTGCATCCAACTTTACCCCAAAATACACAGAAGAGAAAGCACAAAGAGACATAAATGGGCACAAGCAAGATGAAAATTCCTCTCAGTTCAGCCACTCCATTTCAACCACGGTATCAAACATAGAAGCCAGCTAAGGACAACAGCAGGGGAAGCTGAAAGTAGGTCTTTTTATCATCCAGGGTACTATGCTGTCATCAAGTGGTAATGAACAAAGGGTGTTGCACCCTGCACAAACACAATGACATTCAAGCCAATTAAATTACCAGAAAACCTGGAAGAGAGTGTTTCCTCTGAAAGGCTGTAATAACCTGTATAGGTACTGCCACCAACACCACTACTGAAACAAACGGATAATCAACTCCAAAAGAGGCTGAGCCATTTCAGGGAATACCACGAGGATCAATCCTAGCTAGTTTAAAAGCCTGCATTTTCAGGCATGCAATACTTATTGGATATTGCAGTGGAAAAACAATCTTCAGAAATATTTACAAGTTCCTAATTAGCTTTTCAAAAGAAATTCACAAGTAGCTGAAGTGTCACTTATACACCTGAAAGCTACAAAAAGATGTTAAATGGCGGGAACCTCAATGGTTACAAAATGCTACATATGTGGTGAGTGTAGTACAGGAAAGGCAGAGGATGCTAAACTGCCTTCAGTGTTGCAGGCCAAAAATCATGGGTTAGTTGGTGGGTTTGGAAGTAGATGATCAAGGTTCCTACCAATGCAAACCATTCTGTAATTCTATGATTCTACAGAGCATGCATGGATGACCAAAGAGCTTTTGGACGAACTCAAACACAAAAAGGAGGTCCATGGGATCTGATGAGATGCATCTGCTGGTCTTGAGAGAACTAGTGAAGGAAGTTGTTAATCAACTATCCATAAAATTTGAGGTGTGGGAGTCTGGTGAAGTTCAAGATGACTGGAAAAGCAGAAGCACAGCCCTTTCAAAACAGCGACATAAGGAAGAGCTGTGAAACTACAGGCCAGTCAGTCTCACATCCATGCCCTAAAAATCATGGAGCAGACTTTCCTGGTAGCTCTGCTGTGAAGACAGGCCGAAAGCCTTGGGGTGTTCAGCCTGACGAAGAAAAGGCTTCAAGGAGGTCTAAGAATGCAGTCTAGAGGAGGGCTGGAAAGGGACTTTCAAGAGAATGTAGTGATAATGACAAAGGTGGAGCAGCCTTAAGCCAAAACAGAGTAGGTTTAGGTTAGACAGTGGGAAGAAATTATTTTCCCAGAGGGTGGTGATGCACAGGAACAAGTTTCCCAGAGAAGCTGTGGTTATCCTCTCTATGACAAATGTTCAGGGCCAGGCTGGATGTGGCTCGCAGCAACCTGGTCTAGTGGAAGGTTCCCTGCCCATGGCCCCAGAGGGTCGAACTAAGTGATGTGTAAGGTCCCTTCCAACCCAAGCCATTTTATCATCCTATTACTGCCCCACTGCTATTTCAATGTAATTGCCGGTATAGTAATTGAACAACAACAGGATAAAATATTTTATGACATTTTCTCACAGGCCTTTCAAGTTCATTTTAGCATTCAACCAGTGCCATACAGAACTCAGAATTTAGAAAGCCTGTAACAGAATGGGAGCTTTTTCATTCTCCTTAGGAGACCACAATTAAATGCTGATATCTGTTCTGATTTTAAGCTTAAGGCTTTTGAAAATGCTAAACTCTAAGTAATTAGATTCCATATGTTATACTTATTAGATCAATATATATTTAGTAAGTATTTTGTACCTCTTGTGATATGCTAACTTGCTTTGAATCAAAAATACTTTATTTGCAAGAGCAACCAACATATTACATAGTTTGGATTACTCTGGTTATCTGCCACAAATTTTTTTCTGAATAGATTTTTGCTAACTAGCACCTGTTTGAATTGCTTATAATGGAGAAACACTCCCTCCTTTACAGGGGATAGAACTTCCCAAAGCTTGTTTATAGAAGGAACTTTTAAGAGACTATTGGGAATAGACCGGCACTGTCCCATAGTAATACTCAGCAGTCCCATACACAGATACATTCTAATTCAATTAAGACATGCTAATGAAAAGACTTTAACAATAACAAGCTGCAAAAGAAATAGAGCTGCTACCCTCCACTAAACTTTTACTTATGAATCATGACTGGCATATTAAACAAAAAGATCTGGAAGATCAAGATGACATATATTTTACATTCAGTTATCTGTGTCATTTTCAGTGTCTGTTCAGTCAGCTGACTTCTCAGTGAGATCAAGATGTAACCTCCTATACTAAAAAGAAGGGAGGACCACAAGTCACTTTGTACTCAAAAGATTTTTGCTACCCAGATTACAAAGAGGCAGATTTTACAGTAAAAAAAGTGTACTATTACGACTAGGAATGTTTTGCCAGTTTTAGTAGTTTTGCATAATTAACCAAGAAAATTCAAATCATAGATGAGATAAGAGCAAATGTGAAACTTTCCAAACATGATGGTACAAGACATAATTCTTTGAGGGTATTTTATGTCTAATAGGCATTTGCTCAGAAGTTCTGTTAGATAAAGAAACTCTCTAGACTGTATTCCACAAAGAAGATTGTGATTTAAATAATATTTCAACACAAATATTTACTAGAAAATTTTGAAAATAAAAGTAGTTCCTCAGTTTGGTGTTTCTGAAGAAGGGAACATGACTTAAGGGAGTATTTTGAAAAAAAAAATCTCTAAGATTTAATAGACTTGATAGAGAAGCTTCTTTACTACTTTCTGGTTTTAGGTGCCTGTTTTTAATCGACTCAATCCCCCAAGTTTCCAACATCAATGGAAAACAAAAAAAACATGAACAAACAAAAAGACATACCACCATTTTAGTTATAACTAGAAGCCAAGTATTTCTAGCACTCATTGATTTTCTTCAGCATATTATCTATTTCCCCAAAACATGCAAAAGCCCAAAGTACTAGAATGAAGGCCACAAGCACAGGACTGTAGCAGTGTTCTTACCTGTGTGCTTCCGAAGGTGCTCTTTAAAATGCCCAAAATGGTCAAACTGCTTGTCACAGTACTGGCATACATGTATTTTCTTGCCAGGTCTTTGCTTCTTGCTGGCACCACCTTCATCAAAGTGGTAACAGGTGAGGTGCTGTTTCAAAGCACTCTCTCGCAGGTATCTTTTATTGCATATGTCACATTTATAATTCTCAGTAGAGTGTGTTTTCATGTGTTCCTTAAAATGGTAAAACAATTTAAATGAACGGTTACATTTCTCACAGTGGAATAAATTGTTCATGTGTGACAGCTGAAGTTCCACAATTTCAATACCTTCTACCTGTTTGCATGAGGGGTCAGTTGCACTATCACCTTCTTCTTGCATCTGGCATTTTCTCTCTCCCTGACGATACTTGCTGGTGATATCTGCCAAAAGAGCCAAAGCAGATTCATCTGATGTACCTGTTGCCTGTATGTACTTTATGGATTGCTCTGCAGAAGCTACTTCTTCAAGGGTTTCAATGCTGTCATCCTCCACTTTCATCGTCCCTTCAGCAATCTCAACCTCAATTTCAACAGGCTCTGATTCTGCAGATGGCAGTGTTTCTGTGATAACATTAGAGGTTTCAGCAATCTTCCTCTTTTTTGGTTTATTTTTACCTTGTGCTTCATTTGATTCTAAGGGTGATGAATTTTCTTTGTTCCTGAAAAACATTTGCATAAACATGGTTAAGATCAATTAACAATGACATAATAATTCCTGTCTAGTAATCTAGGTTCTGCATCCAACACTCCCCTAGGTGTTTCTTGAAGTTGAATGATGACCACATTATCTGGGTGCACATCAGGAGCTAACTTGTCCTTAATCTACACTCCTTGGTGCAGTAAAATAACATTGTTAAAGCTGATAAAATATTTTAAAGTATTTAAAGTAAATAGCTCTGCTTCAATGATACAGAGCATCTAGCAAGAAAGGCCAGTTAACCTACTGACTTATCTAGAAATTTGTGAAATTCTCTACTTGGAAAGAAAACTCCTCTAAAATAATTAATTCTTTGGCCTGCCTACTCAGAAATAAGGTTTAAGTCCCTCCTATGCCATTCACCACTGGATTGTGTGCAACTGCAAGCAGTACTTAGAGCTTGTCAGAAAACACTTTAGCTGTGACTTAACATGATGCTTATAAACACAAGGGTTAACATATCCCATAATTCAGGAAGGCACAATACTAATAGCTGACATTAAAAAAAAGGATGTGAAAGGAGCATTCTAGTTTAATTTTCTGGGCTTAAACACAATCCTCAGTTCTGTGCTGTTCTCTCTGCATAATGCACACACAATCCCATTCCTCCAAAATGTCAGGGATGGCATGGCATCTCAAACACAGCTGAGTGGGTCAATGCTTTCAAGTCATCCACAGCACTACTGTGCTGGAGGTTTTACTACTGATTGTCAGTTTCAAAAATAAGTGGCTATCTTCCCATCAAATTGACTGACTGAAGTAAGCTGTGCTTTTAACCTTCCTCTGCACCATGATGAATCCTTTCACGTAATGCACTCCCTATCACTTCCAGGCTTTCTAGTAACAAGAGACAAGACTTTGCCCAGTATCTCTAAGTAATATTGTCAGATGTGTAACTAATGATGTAATGCAGGCCACAGCTTATAAATGGCACCTTAGTCTGTTCACATACAGGAAAACAGAGTAGCTAAACCCAGTTCCATATAGCCTGGATTTCTGATGTCTACCAGATCACAGGCACATTGCAAGGAGCTCCTGGATCATGTACCAAAAGCAACTAGGGTAGCATGCAGAAGGAATGAGAACATGAGAGTACTTTATGGAAGTGAAATGGAAGAAAGAGGATGAAAAACAGCATGATGGGACTGGCACCCACTTTTTTCAAGTTAGATTTTGGCAATGGATTACAGTTCCTGGTACTGGATAAGAGGTGCTGCAGCAACATTTGATTGAGTATTGAACCCAGATATAACCCAGATATAACTGACTTTAACAGTTACATTCGTTCAAGAAGTTTGAGAGGTTAATTTTGCAGCAAGAGGTTTTAAGATCACAGTTTATTCTCTCAGAAAGAGCAGAAAGCTACACAAAATCAAAACACCACGAAACAAAACAAGCACCATGAAATAAAACAAGCAAAGACTTGTTAATGTAGTCTGATTACCAGAGACACATTGTCACTGCACAGCCAGCTGTCAATCAGGTGTGGGCCAACAGACAGCACAGAAACCAACTATAACCACAGAGTCACAGCCCTACCATATCAGCAACATTTAGAAGCCGTATCACTTGTCATTGAGTTCTAGCCCAGTGAATGTGACATTCTTGTTTTACCCTGTGTAATGCTGAAATGTATGTTACAGTAGAATATATGGTTCTACACAACTTAAGGAGGTTCCAGTATAAGGAACAGCCCTGCAAAATACTGGCAGCCAGCTCTTGCACAAGCCTTATTGAGACTCTCTCCTTCAGTGCTGGAAAGAAAAAGAGGCTTATGTGCTTACCTGATTTCAAGTGCTTTGATTGCTTCTAGCATCTGTAGATACTCTGCAGCTTTCCAAACATCATTTGCTTCTTCCTCACCTTGTACCATTAGCTTTGCTGTATAGGTGAACTCAATTAGGTGACGAAATGCCATGTTACTTACACCTGTGTACAGGCAAGAAAAACAAGTTACCTTCGACAATTCTGCAGCCTCATCTTCCCAATGAATCTTACACACTTGCCTGCACACCATTTTGATAACAGCACCATAGTCACCAGTTTCATAAACATCACACCCTTAAATGGCTCCACTGAATGGTTTGGGTTGGAAGAGACCTTTATAATCATCTAGTTCCAACCTCACCCATGTTGGAATAAAAAAACCTACTAGAGAAACATAGTCTGGAACAACTGTGGAGTTTTGCCATGACAAAGATAAAAGGAATGATAAGATGGACAAAAAGCTGTTTCAATAATATATAAATTTAAACAAAAATACTATTCCTGGAGGCTGAAATGCTGCTCCAGGAATTCAATTTCCTCCCTGCCTATCACATAAATATTACCCCATGTTTGCCCTGCTTTTGCATCCCAGCCAAGGCATTTGCCATTGGCCATCGCTGACAGCCTTTCTCAGCTGACCAGAATGGCTTTTTTCTGGGAAAGCTTTTGTGTAGTACTACTAGTCCTAACAACATATAAAGGGTCTGCCTGACCTTCACTGGACATGTATAAGGGGAAAGAAGGGAGAAAAAGCACCACATAATCTCACATTTTCCCTTCCAATATATTTAATACTGTTTTCATTTTGATTTTTCTTCAGGGGGTTTTCTTTCCAGTGATGGTAACTGTCTCAGAACAACTCAAGAACTAAGATCTAGAAAGTTAACTTTCAATAACCAAGCATGTTCAAGTGTTCAAAGCTAGACTGGATGCAGCCTTGACCAACCTGGTCTAGTGGGAGGCATGCCATCCCATGGAAGGGGAGGTTGGGCCTACATGATCTTTACATTCTACACTCCAACCCTAAACATTCTATGATTCTATGCACTAGCCTCTACTCAGGATGCTACAATAATTTCCAGCTTGAGCACACAGCTCTGAATGCTTTTATTTGCACAAGTCAGATTACCTTCAATCTCCACCAAAGGCTCCTGAGTGAAATCTTGGAAGAATTTGTGGAAGAACTGGCTACAGGCAGCAAGAACTGCCTTATGAGCTTTAAAATGGTGACCTGCAAAGGGTGACAAAAAGTTTGGTTTAAAGTAACACCTTCCTCCCTTCATAGTGCACATGCAGATAAAAACACCAGCCAGTGTAAACATTATTCCAGCAGCATAACAGAGTGATTCTCCTTGTAACATAAGATAGTACTGCAGCTGGCTTGTCCTTTCTCACACAGAACCTTGCTGACCTCGCTAAAGCTCTGCAACTCAACCAGCAGGAGAAACTCACTCACTCACTCACTCACTCACTCACTCACTCACTCACTCACTCACTCACTCACTCACTCACTCACTCACTCACTCACTCACTCTTTTCAGATATTTAAGAAATGAATTATGGGAAATTTCTGTGCAAACTTTTCTTGCTATGTGTTGGGCTCTGTATGTCTCATGTGTTTGTTGCTCCTACAGACTGATAAATGTTATCACCACCACCAGTATAAACACCACAGAACAAAAGTGGTTCTGCTCTGTTCTGTCTTCCAGAATCTGTATTTCTTCTCCCCAGTGGAGGCATGCACATTCATGGGGCTCAGTGGTACAGGGATAAAGGAAGCAACACAGATTAGAACTACACAGCTGCACACAAAACCAGCTCTGAGTTCAACACATGGATTTGGTAATGACAGAGCAGGAGCAAACATTCAGGGTGAGCACCATCAGTGAAATGGTGACTGTCCCTGAAGAATATTTCTTTTTCTTCATTTGCTTACCTCCTTCTAATCTGGACTCTGTAGGATCCTTTTTCTTCAAGTGAGTTGCTGCTATCCTTTTAAAGATCAGGTGCGATTCCTTTAGCTAAATCTGTCCTAATGGACACTGCCTATATTCCCTGTAGTGTTCATCCATTCTAAAACATGTTTGGAATATGAAGCAGACTTAAATGATCTACCACATACTATCTTTTCCAAGGAAATAATAAGCACTTGTATCTTCATCATCTTTTTAAAACAGTTCTTACGCCCTTAGAACACAAACAAAAAGTGTGTGCTTCTACCCTTTTTAAAGTATACATTAAACTAGTAGAGAGATACCAGAGAAGCTGCTGTGAGAAGTAAATATTATTTCAAGGCATGGGGTTTTTTTATTTAAACACAGTATTTATACAAGTTCTCTGCATGCAGTCAGACAGCTCAAGTCATAGAAAAATATTTTAACAATGTTTTGGGAATCCTCAGCACATTAAATATACCACAGCAGTTTCGAAGAGGGCTTCTATCTGAAAACATTTTAGTCTCTTGTTTGGGAAAGCAGAAGCAAAATTACTAACCACTATGATGAAAATTTGCAAGTAACTTGCACACAGGTACCGAACCAAGAACTGGTTCACAACCCCATCTGACACCTGACCATGAAAAATCCAAGAGCATCCCAGCACAGCTTTCAGAATTCTCTGAATACCAACTAGTTCTCAGGCCTGTACATACCATCGACGATCAGAGTGATATCTGTAAACTGGTCCTGCTCACGTTGTTCATTCAGCCTATCCAAAATAACTTTATAGTGCTCAGGGAATTCCTGGATACATTCCATCATTTCCTCAGCTTCCATGGCAAAAGGCCTGGTCTGCAAAACAAATGTAGTATGAGAGAAAGAATACTGTGCCAGTCAGTAAATACTGTGTAGAGTCAGGTTATTACACAAATGTGAACTAACTAACACTTTGCCAGGACTTTAAAACCAATGGAGCTTGCTTTTTTACCCAGTGTTAGCTGACAGGTAGGAAATGGCAGAGTTAAGGATGTGGAATATTGTCTTATTTGGACACATGAAGAAACAGACAAAGTGGGTATTTCTTTATCCTACAGATTCAGCAGGGATCCACCACCCCCAGAGCAAATACTACAGGGATGCAACATCTCCACAGCTACTCATTTAACACCACTACAGCATAATCTCAGAATCTTCATACAGTTCTTGCAATCCAACCAATCCGCTTGGTTAACAGGCAGTTCTTAAAACATTTATATTTAAGTCACACTTTGCAGCTCATGAACACAAGTAGTAATTTTTATTTTCAGACTGCATTACAATTGCCAGGGATTTAATCTGCTCTCAAGCTCTCCATTCTACTTACACTTCTTCCTCTGTAAAGTGAAATATTCTTTGCCAGCCTTTTGATGTATAATGCCTGTAGTGAGATAGCCCTTCCTCCCTTCCTAACACAATGAACATAGCTGGGGGTGGGAGTTGCAGAGGATCTCAGACCTGGAAAAGTCTAGCAGAACTCGGTGCCTGTGGATGAGATGCAGACAGTAGTCTGCTGCATATGCAGGAGAACCTCAGCAGAACATCCAAGTGCTTCAACGAAAGCACTTCACAAATTACCTCCAGGCAAAATTACTTCAGATCCATGAAGCAACACTCATTTTCAACTCCTACACTTATGTGGCTTACACTTAGAATTCTGCAGAAAATAAGAATTATAGAGTTCCTGTTTACACCACAAAACACACTTCTTGTCTCTCAGAAAAAAGTCACTCATGAAGAAGTTGTTTTGCCAAGAGAATAAGCAGAGCAGAAGCAACTACTTAGGGAAGTCCAGCCCTACCTGCTACTGCTCGCTGCCAACCACAGAGCGCTGCCCACAAAAGTCAGATTTGTTACCTAGTGTGCAACGAGGAAGTAACTACACACACTTGAGGGGACACAGATTATCGATTTCAGAGTTGCACAAGCCTGGGTGCCCAGTGCAATTCCACAAATCAAGTACCCAACTATAAAAACTTTTTGCTAACTATACATTTTAGCAAGCGAAATGATTAGCATTCATCGGTTCCGAGTAACATAGTTCTCTAATTAATTAGCATTCTCTCTTCTACTGGTTAATGATTTTCTTGCTTCCCGTGCTAATTAGTCCACATGCTCAGCCTCCCTCTTCTTTGGGATCAACGTGTTTCGGTTGGTTGCTGCAATCGTCCCCAGCCAGAATTACCAGTTGGAGCCAATTCCAACACAATTGCTAAGCTTGCTTTATTAGTTTGCTCCTTATTTTGGGGTTTTTGCTGCATGTCCCTATAGCCTCTAAATTCTAGATTCTTTGGGTCTGCTATCAGTGGTACACCCATTTTCCCAGGCTTCATTAGCCCGCCCTTAGGTCAGAGATCACTGATGTATGTCTTCATAAGCTTAAGAAGGCAATTTTACCCACAAGTAATTTGTTTTTCTAACACCTAGACATTACTTAGAGGTTGTCAGCTGCTCTCTGCATCATGGATTAAATCTCCTTTCTTGCTGAAGAAGCTTGACAGTACACAAAGATCAAACAGCAAAGCAAATCCTTCCTTAAGAAAATTCTACATACTCCGTATTTCACACCAGAAACAACTGTCAGTGTCTTCAAGTGGGCAGAGGAGCCCAGCCTGCAGAGGAAGATGAGGTGGAAGGGAGAGGAAATGCTGCTGCTGCATTCACCTCATCTGTAATGGTAGGTTTAAGACAAACAACCAGAAATTCCTGCCTTTCTTTCACCATCTGGTATTTCACATAAAGTCTCATGAGGGAAGGCGTCAGCTACATACTTCACAGTTTAATTCTTCATGCTCATTTTTGACACATTATAAAAGGGCAGATGACTTGCAATTGAAAGCATAATTGCTAAAACCAAAAATTCCATCTCCAACTCTCATGATTTTCATCTCCCATGGTTTTTGCTTTACTTCCAAACTGACTGTGGGGATATCTTGAAAGAAACACCCCAAACCTCAAAATAATAGAGCAACCTTAGCATAGCAAACACAAGATACTTTAAAAAGTTTCTTTCTTAGAACTCTTACAAAACATAGTAAGAACATACAATTTATGTTAGGCAGTTCATTAATTTACACAGAACTAGTAAAAAACGTGAGTTTACTGTGTATCTAAATGCTGTTGCAGCACTCATTGAGCACTCATTGTAAAAACCTCGGTCACACTGCACAAAAAGGCCTGACACAACAGCACATGTTCAGTAAGAGCACGACTGCTTTGGAGGAAGAGGTGAAAAGTACAGTTGGGAAAATAAAGCAGCCGAGGAGTATGGAGAGAAGCGATCCAAATTCCCACTTAGGAGTGGGCTCACAGATGAGCGACAGAGAGTGGACCACTTCAATTGCCTGTGCAATTTCCTTGAAAGACTCATCGAAATACTGCCTTAGCCTTATGAGCCTGTAACCCTGCACGCATTTCATGTGATGTGCATGTGATTCGCCGAGCTGCTTTTATAAATCTGCCCCAGGGAAACATGCTATTATTACCACTCTCCTGGGCTACAGCAGGAGCTGCTCGGACTCCGGGCACCAGATGTTAGCTTGGCGCACACGGATCCCAGAGGCGCGGGCGGGGAAGCGCCGGGACAGCTCGGGTGACCCGCAGGAGCCGATGCGGCGGCCCACAGCACCGCCATCTTGGGAAAGGGGGAGCCGTGGGCCGGGCAGTGCAATGCAGGAATTCTTCATGCACACTGCCGCACGTTCTCCTCAAAACCAACGCTCAGGCACGGCGCAGGCACAATCCCGACCCGATCCCGATCCTGCCCCTCGGCCTCGCAGCGCTGACGCGGGATCGGTGCCGCTGCCGGCGTGATCGTGGGCACAGCGGCCGCCAGGCGGCGCCCCCATCCCCGGCCGCCCCACCCGGAGCTCCCGCCACCCGCGCGCGCCTCCCGCGGGCTGCGGCCCGCGCGCCCCGCGGCCTCATTGGCGGTCGCCAGTGTCATTCAGCGCGACCCCCGCCAATGGCGAGGCACGGGCAGCGCTCGCCCCGGGCACAGAAGCCAATGAGCGGCCGCCGAGTGCCCGGAGCGGGCGAAGGCGGAAGGCCTGGCCCGCGCCCGGGGCTCGCCGCGCACGGAGGATCCGGGCGCGGTACGGGCGGCGCCGGCAGGCACGGGGGTCCCGCGGGGCGCCCCGAGAGGGGACCTGACCGCTGCCGGCCCCAGCCTGGCGCGCGGCAGCGCCGCCGCCTCGTTAGTCCTTATTACGTCATCAAAGCGCGCATTAAATCGATCCCTTTTCAATTCCCGGCCGGGTCGCGGCCCGACGACGCGGCGCTCCGAGGGGTGGGGAGGCGGTTCCGCCGGGGACTCACCGGGAGCAGCTCCTCGCCGCACCGCTTTCCGCTCCACCGCCGCCGCTTCCTGCTGCCCGGCACGCTGGAAAGCGGGGCGCGCGCCGGCCAATCCCGACTCGCATTCCCGGCCTGCCCCGCGCTCACCCTCCACGCGACAGGCGCGCGCGCGGCGGGGAGGAGCCCGGAGGACCGGGGCATGCCGGGAGTTGTAGTCCATTTGTGCAGTGCGCCGGGTTCAGCGTGACGGAACGGGTCGGGCTGGAGGGGACCAGAGCGGGTGATCTGTTCCAGGCTCCCTGCTCAAGCAGAACCATCCAGAGCACATGGCAGAGGATTGTCTCCAGACAGTTCCTCAGTATCTGTGAAATGAGACTCCACAGAATCTCTGGGTAATTTGTTCAAGTACTTGGTCACCTGTGCTGTTGAGTTCTTCCCAATGTTCAGGCAGAATTTCCTGTGCATCAGTTCCTGCCCCTTGTCTCTTGTCCTTTGGCTCAGCAGCACCGAGCAGAGCCCGGTCCCTGCTCTGACTCCTCCCTGCAGACACTGACAGACACTGATGGGGTCCCCTCTCAGTTGTCTCTTCTCAAGGCTGAACAGGGACAGCTTCCACAGCTTTTTCTCATAACAGAGATACTCCAGTCCCTTGATCACCTTTGTTGTTCAACTCTGTTCCTCTTGATGAGGAATGCTTGTGTCTTTCCTTCTAGATGCACTTTGCAGCTACATTGCAGTGCATTCCCTAGTCTGGCATGCCAGAGCATTTTGGAGGACAGGTGTTAAGGCTGCATACACCCTCACAGGCAGGACTCATACCCACAGGATTCCCTTCATCCCATGTCCCTCGACTCTGTTACACAGCCACTCTTCCATGCAGTTCCATAACACCGTGTTACTTTATAATTCAGATTGAGCTGTGTCCAAAATGGGTGTCATGAAGCGGTGTCAAAAGCTGAAAAGTCAGACGTGCAATACTGCCCAGCAAGCCTCTATGGTGCCCAGCTGTGCCCCTCCAGGTCCCCACGGCTGAGGAAGGAAAGGCCCAGGCAGCGCCTTGCAGCTCCAGCACAGCTCCTGGGCTATTTGGCACCTTAGTGAGATAGCAAGCGTGTGGCACTGGCTGCAAGCAGCCCCTCTGCCATCCTGCCTTAGTGCTGACCATGTGAAACTCATGCTTCTTTTCTACACTGGAGTCGTCAGGGGACCTCTACTCATCTACGTTTCATGTCCTTACACCAGCTGAGAATGTACTCATCCAAATAAACCAGTATAATAATTTAACTTGTCAGAACAGCACGATCATCCCTTTGACAGCCTCCACGCTGAAGCTGACAAGAGAAGAGCAGCCTCACGCAGTGGCTCTAATTAGCTTGCCCATGTTAATTCCTGAACATTGACTTGTTTTTGAACTCCATCCCTTTCCCATGGTGCTTATTGCTTAATGGCCTTGTTAACATAACAGTACTATTGATCTTGTCAGTAGGTCTGCTCAGACAGTTATTTGCAGCCTAGGAGTTTCCTGCCACACCCATTCTGATTTTCTGGTAAACAACAGTACATAAGCAATGTTGATGCCTCCTGCATTTAAAAATATAAGAAGGTTTGTTTTAAACTAGCAGAGATCTAATTTTTAGTGGAAGAACTATATCTCCGATCGTTTATAATCCAAATAGAAATATTGCTAAATCTATCACTGCAGCAGAGTACAAAACAAGAATTAAAATTTTCCATCCCAGCACCTTCTACCTGTCCAGTGTTGGCATCTTGCTTGTTTTTGATTAATGCATGGTTTGTTCTGACCATTTACTTTTTTTCTCACAGCATTCTCGGCTGTATTTCTTTTTTTCCTGTGGCTTCCCCATCTAGTTTTACTGTGAGGTTAGGCTGAAGGTTTTAAATGAACAATTCATACCTGGTCCTATTAGCTTTTCAAGTATAAAATTACACTGACTAAGCTATAACTCTTCTATTCTCCTTTTCCTCTCTCAGAGATGAGTGTGTCGTTTCCCAGCACTACCTCCAAGATTTCCAAGAGCTATGTTACAAAACAATGCAAATTAGTTTTAGTAAGTCTGGAAGCTACCTGGTTTATAGTACATTTTATTTACATAGGGAAGAGTATGTTAAGCAAACATCTAAAGGATCTTGATCAATAGCTTTAGTTCAACCTGTATTAGCCATTTATATGCCTAAAAATTACCTGTGTTTTTTTCCTTTTCCAGAATCACCTCAATGACACTACAGAATCCTGTATTAATTAAAATAACATGGTACATTTTCTGGACATAACATTCAGCTGAGTTTGGGAAAATTATTCAAGTGTAGATATTCTCTTCTAGCTCCAGCCTCTCACTGCAGCATTGAACAGGGCTGAGAGCATCTACCCAGGCTGAGCATTGTGAGCCTCTCCCAGGGGGAGCTGTAAGTACCAAACAGCCAAAAATGAGTACTAAACTAATAGTAGAAAATTGTGAATTACATATTTCCCTTCTTTAATAAAGGAAACACCTCTTTGTCTGAGGAAATGTAGGAATTAATAAACTGGAGGTGTGAAATCAAGGAGGCCTCCTTATGTGCAGCATTTAGTAGATAACTGTTGTCCAAAAGCAGGTGATTCAGATAATAAATGAAGGCCAAAAGGGACCATTAGCTCATCTAGTGCAGGGCCATCCACCTGGCAGCCTCTGACCTACATCCAGCTTGCTGGACAGTTCTGACTGGCTCCCAAAAATGGTTTTGAAAGCTCCTTAGTGCACTCATGGCACACCCAGATCTCTCACATCAAAACCAAATTATTCACCAGGCAGAATACAGGTAGCTGCAATGTGGCCTGTACTGTCTCTTCTATTAGAAAAATTCTTACGAAATCAACTGCTCATTCCTGTAGTGTTATCAATCATTTGCCAGAAATCTCTGTATCAGGCGAGTCAGTACGTCTCCCTCGCACGGTACTTGTTCTGTGCATGAGAAGGCTGTGCTGTCATGCCTAGAGCAAGCCAGATGTGTGCTGTTATGCAAGAGGAAAACATTTCTGTGGGGCCCCTTTGATAGGTATGCCGACGGCAATAATATCATTGTCTGTTTAAAAAGTTTTAAAGGAAAATAAACGTGGATTGTGCTTCTGACAGAGAGCTGTTCTGTTAATCCTCCTTATTTCTTTACTCGTTCCAGAGTGAAGGGAAGATATAAGGAGTTAATGGAAGTAAAAATGATAGTGTAACTACAAAATGCAATGCTTGAAAGCTGTAATGTGTAGAATTGTGGTTGATGTCAAAAAATATTTAGACCTTAGTCCTGTGGCACAAATGTGTCAGTTTGTTCCTTTGTTATCTATTTTCAGAGGAAATGTCCAGCTAGGACAGGATGTGCTTTTATATCTATTCAGTATTATCTCCTGACGTACAAGCTCCATGCCAAGTCTTATCTACTGTTTACAAGTTTCATATTTTTGTGACCCCAGAAAGAGCAGCTGACTGGTGAAATCAGGGAGATCAGTGTCTGTTGAACACTGCAAGCGATGGTAGTTGAATTCTAGTTCTTATCTAAATATTTTCTTTTGTATAATTTTAAATGTCTGGAGGAAGAAGCAAGTCCAGCAACTTACTGTCCCTCAGTTTCATAAACTATAGGATTCTGCAGGATTACAAGAAGCCTGCCTAAAGAAATTAGATGTAAAGTACTTAGCTATTTTTTTTCTTTTAATCCCATAATATAGAATAATACATATAAATATAAAATGGGTTGTGTTGGAAGATCATATAAATTCAGCAGACTTTGTCTCCGTCAGGACTTGTCTGGAAAACCTCTTAAAGAAAACCTCTGTTAAAAAGTTATCTGTATTTATTATTAAAATACATATAACTGGGCAATTTTTGCATGGGTATGCATTGTGCATCATGAGTAGAAACAACATACGCAGACATTATTACTACAGATTTCATGTATTTAGTTAGTACCTCTTCAGACATGACCCAGATGTTTTACAGCCAAATCTTAACTTCATTTGCAAAAATATTTTTGTTTTGTGGGGGTTTTTTTGATAAGCAACAGTGGTCACAGTGCATCAGGATTTGAAATGTGGTGGCTTTTTTCAAGCTCTCTCACAATCCATGAAAATCTACAAAGTCTAGAAGGGGTTAAAGCTAAATTGTAAGAAAAAATTTTGACCTAGCCTGCAACTGTACAACTGTACTTCCATGTATTATACATGCAGAAACATTAACAGATCATTTTATATTACTCCTCTTTCAGGCCAGGTAATCTTCCTACAAAAATGTAGACCTATGAATCATACTATTGCTGTGCGAAATTATGTTTGGCTGATAGGGGCAGAAAATGTTCACTATAAACTTTACTCCAGAACCTGGAGACAATCAGGGAGTCATTCCACAGGCAATTAAGATAAGATTAAGAGCAATAAAAAGTTGGAAAGCTGGGTAACCTAGAATTCTTCCTGTTTTCTAGAAGAATATTTTCCCTTCAAGAACTTTTTTATTTCTGGCACAGCCTTCCATCCATCAGGCGCATCTTCTGTCTGTGCAAGACAGTGTGTGCTTTGTGTCACATTGACCGGACTGCACTGACTATTGTGTGACTACTCACTCTGTAGACTCGCAGGTGGAGCAGCTACCAAAGCACACATGCTCCTGGAAGACCACCCAGCTTCTGTCTGTTGTGTCCCTTCAGTTCTTAAGGCCATGATCCACCTGATGTGGATCACACATGATCCACACTGTATGCCTCACACAGTGCCTCAGCTGCTGACTGCATAATGATTTGCCTGAACAGTGGAGACTGAAGTCCTACCTTGGCTTCAGGACTACTGAAATTACTCACTGCCCTTTAGTTTTGTACTTTGTAACTTACATAGGCAGAGCTGTGTTAAGGAATTAACAAAAGTTAACAACAACACTTACAAGCAAGGAGCCTTCAATAAAAGGGAAATACAATTAAAGAGTGTTTATTGTTAATAATTACTTTGTGCAGTCATGGGATCACTTTTGCATTTTGTTTTCTGGTCTCTCTTCCTGAAAGCCTGTTAGCTGAAGAGAATGTTTAGCAAATTTACTGCCATGATTCTTAAATCATTACAAATTTTTTTTCACTTCACAGTCATATTTTGTTTCCTTTTTTAAGCTCGTACAGGAAATCTGGCAAGGATTATGATGCAGGATCAGCAGAAAAAAAACCCCTGCTTAGCTGGGTTTTTTTGGTATTGTGGTTTTTTGGTGGGTTTTGGGGTTTGTTTTTTTGGTTTGTTTTTTTTCCCTGACAAGAAAAAGTCAGAAAACTTCAGCTTGCAGTTTAATGGGGTGGATAAAATGCTGATGGTCAAAGACGGCTGTGGGATGCAGACTCTGGGCTCTGTGGCGGGTACTACACCTCCTTAAATACATCCTTAAGACTGTTATGTCCCTGATATATAAATAATAATTAGTAAATAATACAAGGCATACATGAATAATATTATGAACGCCTTCCTGCCAAGAGGCAGACATTAAAAAATTAAACTAGAGGTCAGGTAGAGATGAGGAGTTAACAAAGTAAAATGCCAACCTGGGACTCATCTCTGCTGTAGTTCTACATGAGCCCTTACAAATGAGCATCCATGCAAACCCTCGCTGACTGAAAAGCTGTTGAGGCATTATGATGGCTGTTTCTTGATGGGACCAGGACTTACTCACCTTTCAAGTTCCACAGGTTTAGCCAATGCTTTTGAAATGGGATGAGGAGACACAAAAGTGGGTGTTGCTACTGCCTTTAATTAGACAACATGATACAAAGCCTGTCCAGTGTGAATTCTCAGATGAGCCAAGAACAAGAAGTCCATCCAAATACATGTGAACTTAAGAAATCATGGTACTTTTGTTAAAGTAAAACCTTGAATTTTGCAGGGCAGATTTTCCCATATCTTTGCTATTTATAGTGATATGTAGTAGTGTGATGTCTTGTGCAGGTGACTTCCAAACATGTCCTCAGACAAAATGTCCTCAAATCTTCTCTCACTTCTCTTTCTTTCAAACACTTATTTATTTCCTCTGCATTGCATTCTACATCCTTTTTTGTGGAATGAAGTTGCAGATCTCCTACTCTAATTTTGCCTTTTCCTAAGACTGGGAACCCAAAGCCGTAAGAAGAACAGGAAGACTGCCAGTGTCAAGGCACATCTCTCAGATATAGTGTCTTTGTTGGCCCATTATCAATGTTATACAAAAGTCATATTTTGTATTCAAAATTTTACTTTGCCTTCATGGTTACTTTCAACAACTGCATCTCTGGAAAGTAAAATACAGGGCTATATAATACAGGGCTCTGTAATATCAGAAGATTGAAGGCTTCTGTTACACATATTTCAGCCAAAATACACAAAAATAACTTTATGTTAGTTAATAATTGTAATTTTCAGCAAAAATGTGAACTTTTCATGGGATAGGAAAAGCTTGGAAACCTTCTGGAAGTGCTAAATTCTTTAATATTAGAGTATATAATAGAATCACAAAATTATAGAAGGGTTTGGGTTGGAGGAGACCATGAAAATCATCTAGTTGACCCACTTTCATTAAGTAAGGCTACCATCTAACTTAAACTTTCCTTCTTTCAGTTTAAAACCATTGCCCCTTGCCCTGTCACTACCTGCCCATGTTAAAAGTCCCTCTCTCTCTCTTTTTTTCAGCCCCCTTTAGGTACTGAAAGACCTCAATGAGGTGTCCCTGAAGCCTTCTCTTTTTCACTCCAACTCTTTCAGCCTATCTTTGCTGCTGAGGTGCTCCAGCCTTCTCAGCATCTTTGTGGCCTCCTCTGACCCTGCTATTTGAAAAGAGGTATCATCAACAATCAGCTGTCAACATCATGTATTTGAAGCCATCAGTATTTAGTTTGTCAGATTTCATTCCACCTATAACAATCTCCATCTTGCACTCAGATATCTGAATCTGCCCAAAAACAGTCCTAACATCTCTTGCTGACCATAATGTTCACAACCACTTCTGTATTACCAGGAAAAGAGAGCAACACAGAGCCACAAAGAGAAATTTAACCAAAACCACATAATCCACTTTTAAATCACAGTTCAACAGTTCTTGAAAGATGAATTTTTTTATATACAAACATCACTTGTTCATTAGCTGTGACCAGTTTTCACTTCAGTTTTAGTGTATTTCACAACAGATAAGCAAAGGACAGATAACCAAAAGACTTGAACTTCCCATCAGGCTAACTGTATATGGTCACTGAATCCCATGTACTGGGCTGTCTTAACTTCCATTCTGCAGCTAGGGTTCAGTGCAGTGAACTGTGCCTGCATGACCTATTGTAAATCATTAACAACAACTTGCTTCAACAGGTATTTCTGGTGAGAAGTGTTTAAATGTAGTCACCAAGAATGAACCACTGTGAATTTAGCTGATGAATCATTTTCCTCTACATCTCCTAAGGAGGTTTATTGTGTATAAAAGAATTAAAAGGAATTTTATATATTGCTGATGGTACTTCTGAGGTTTTGATTACAGTTACACTCTCTTGGATTCCTGATCTGTTAATGTAAAGAGAAATGTCTGAATGCAATATAACAGAGAGGTTTTTTTAACTTTCTGTGTGTTCATTGGTCCAGATCCCTAACCATTTTATGTGTTCACTCAGTGAATTGTATTGGAGAGCCTAAAGCTGCCTGCTGAATTCCTGCTGCAACTGCATCATTCCTATAGAAGGAAGATAATTGTGTGGGAGATGAAATCTGTACAAATACCATGTTTTGGGCACTGCATGATGACATTTCTTCTTGGTTTACTATGCCAAGCACCAGAAGCCTCAGCAGAGTCGCACCAAACTAAAGGAATTTTCGATTTTCCTCTATGGATCACAGGACTGCCAAGTATTACTAAATACACTGGTAAAAATACAAAAATGTGGAAGATTTCCTACAGCTATGATCGTCTAAACCACCTCTTGGTATCATCAGCAAGTTTTTTCTACCTTCAAATGATAAGAGGACCCCTGGTTTTAAGCTCACTGCAGTGACTTGGAGAATTTGTGGACTGACAGAATTATTGCAAGATAAATGCAGAAAGTAAACTGTTCTGTGAGGAGCTCAGAACAGATGTAGCTATTCTGCAACTAGGGTCTGTTTCCCTTTGTAATCAGTGCAATTATTATGATTGAAGACACGTCTGATAAAATGTTTCCCTTCCTACTTACAGTGTGCTACAGATAGTTTCAAGCAGAGAAAGGTACTTCATTGTTGTGATGGAATTTCCAAGCAGAAAACCCAAGCATTTGGCTAGATCAGGGCTCCTTTAAGTCTCATGTTATTTTAAGGGGATAATGTGTGTATCAGCTATTCCTTTGTTCACTGAAACAATCTTTAGCCCTACATCAGAGGATGTCAGCTTTATTTCCATCCTTTGAGTTCTGAGAAGTGTGCATTTAGTTACCTTATGCTGCGATTTACTTTACTTCAGCGTATCTTTTGCCCTTCACTTGAGTGACCCTTTATTTTACAGCACTTATTCATGTTTATTTCTCCTAAACTGATGGAAATTTCTTTATATATATAAGCATTACGTAACTCTAACAGCCTTCTGCTGTTGCCATATTTTCCACTATAAAGTACGAGTAACTACCCTGAGCTGACACAGTTGTCAGAGAAGACAGAAAAGAGCCAGTAAACAATTAAGATTTGCAGGTGGACTTTGAATTCTGTGTTTATGACATCCTTCAGTCACAAGAGCACAACAGGCACTGAAGACCTAAGGCCTCAGAATAGGGTTCATGCTGAATCTGTGTTCTGCCCCCATCCTTGCATTATTTGTGTGTTACAAATCTCCTCAGCAGATGTTACCAGAATGTAATTTCTGACAGCCACAATTCCTTGTCCTTTGGGATTGTGGCATTGTGTAGGGGTTTTTAATGTATTTTTGGTTTCTCTTTTCCCAAGTATGTACATTACCAATCTAGATAACAGAAACAACAGATGATATTTCTGTGCTCTGATGCTTTGAAAAGTTTGGAACATGTCGGAAAAGGGGAAGGTTTATGTTCAATAAGAAAGGAAGGGTGCTGTTATTTCCACCAGAACTATTAGCCTCCTGCAAAGAAGAAAGAAAGTGAATAGAAACAGGATGATCATTAAAAAAATTATTGTTGCAAACTGAGGACTTGTCCAAATTAGAGTTCATAACTTGCCTCCTGCCGTGATATTGGACCAAACTCAACAACTAAGAAAATACTTGCAGTGGAAAGCAAAAATTAATATTTAAGATTATTGTTTCTTTACAATCTATAGACAAAGGGCTACAGAAGCCTATGAACAGAAAGGGTATTAATGTAAGAAATTGAATGATCAGACTCCTAGACTTTTAATTTGACAATTATTAACAGCTTTATCTATGTTCATAAGAACATCCTGTGGAAGCAGATTCTTTTTCCACTCAGAAACAGTAATGCTTCAGACTGAAGTTTAAACATATTTAATTTGTACATTTCTAAACCAAATTAATTACATCTATTTTAATCCACAACCAAGATTATAATATTTCCTACCACTTGCTTTAAGACAGAGGAACTTTTTTCCTCAATATTTATTGAGGCAGAGCAATGATCTAAGGTAGGGTGAACATTAAAAAGATGCTTATGGCACTTCGAATATAACTGAAGTAATCTTAATATTATAAGGGTTATAATAAATATAATAATAAATAATACTACATGTAGTATTTATTGTCACGGGGATAATTGCTGGTAACAGGTGCTTCTCATCTCTCGGTAAGGCATCTGAGGGTCTGCAGGTGTCTCTGCACACTGTATGGCAGGAAATACTAACTTTTCCACAGTGGCCACTGTCCATTTCCATCCTCAATGTGCTTTCCACAGCAAGGTACTTGTTTTATACAACAGCTGCTTCAGCTCTGTTTACTCTGCCTGAACTCTGAGTTCTTCAGTACTTGCGAGTTGCATGTCTCAGCAGCACTCAGTGGTATTACCTATAGGTTATAGGTTCAGCACTTGTTAATCAAACCTTCTCCACATCCTCTCTACCAAGAAAAGGAAATGGAGATAGAGATGGAGTGTTGCTCTTCCTTTGAGAGTGTCTCCACCTGTGTTGCTGTAATTGGCAAGAGAACAACTGTCAGTCACCAGTGAGCTGCATCACTTTTATTAGTCCTGTTAACAGAGCTGTACCTGCTTCATTTTTTGGCTGCCTCTGTGCTCATGCAAGAATTGGTGGATATGGTGCACACCAAATACTTCCAGCCAACCTTACAGGATTTTATCAGCTCTGGGAATGAACCCCAACACCTGAAGCAGGAGGTGAGCAAATTGTCTATCAATTGAAACAGTAAAGGGCACTATTGCACATATGAGGGTTTGGTACCAATCCAGCAAAGAACACAAGATGTGCTTCCCTAACAATATAAGGAACACAAGCGCACTCCACTTCTTAAAAGAACTTCAAGTCTAGTATGAAGTCTGTCTGTTTTCTGCATTCTGTCTTCCAAGACTACTGAACAGAAGTTCAGAGATTTCTCAGTTTTTCCACTGACCAGTGGAAAAGAAGTGCATAGGACTTCTACAGCAGAAACCCCCAAGGTCAGCAGTTCCCTATCTCACATCCAGCCTAAAGCAAAATGCTTATCAGAAGATGGCCTCAAGACATAGATCTAAGCAGTATCAATCTCACCACCTTGAACTATGAGGGCATACCATCTTTTTAAACATTGATTTCCCCATAAACGCATGTAACATGTACATTGGAGGAAATCAAAGCAAAGCAAACTGATGTTGAAGTAAAACATCATGCATAAACAATTCTCTTACCAAGGAAAGAGAGTAGGGAAACAGTTTAACCTGGATGTCTGTAGATACCTCAGTGATCCTGGGGTTAAGAAAATATAAAAGTGAATTAGGGAGGCTCAAGTACCTACTGCCAGTAGCTAGAGCTTCATGACTTTCATGTAGTAACACTGATTTAAATGTCTGAAGTTCTGGACTCTAGCTTTCAACAAAACTGAAGAACTGGGAGGTTCTACTGAGAAAAGTTTGAAAGCAGAGTGATATAACCAAGAGCAGCTGAGCCAAAGGAGCTCAGTATGCACATGCCCTCAAACAGAGCACAACATTCTCTAAGGCAAATATCAGATAAAGCACATGAGAAAAAACCTGCTAGCTCAGCGTTTTGGTAAATAGAGAAGTACCTTCCCCCCTTCACTGTGGTTACCACTGTGTTCAGAAAATAACTCCTCGGCCCATCCCCCTTCTCTGACTGTACCACTACCTCCAGCTGACTGGGGTGACTGACAAACTGCATAACAAAATATTTGAAGTCATGATAGTAAAAATGCTTCACTGTTATGCACAAGAAATGGTTTCCACTTGGGATTAGTTAATGGAGAAATATTTGTGGTACTTTTTGCTCCAGGGGTTTCCTTTTCTTGCAGGGTCGTTCAGAAAAAGCTCCCTGAACTTTGAACTGTATCTGCAAAGTGAGATAAACAAGAGCCATATAAATACCACAGCCCTTTTCCCCACACTGTTTCCTTCTGTAGCGGAGCCAGGCAGATCTGCCAAGAAGGGGGAGGAGAAAAGGGTAAGTGTGCTGAGTTTGCTGTGAAAGAGCTTCATGACTTAAGATTTGGCAGAGTGTTTGCTTGTTTCTTTGGCTGAAAAGGCTGACTGTGGAAATTTCCATTGGAAACTAAGTTGAAAGTTGAAATATGAAGAAAAATATAAGGCAAGACATGGCTCTCCTGCAGCTCGCAGGGCACACAGCTGTTGCTGGGCACTGCATGCCAGTGCTGCAGAAGGCTGCTGGAAAGGCAAGGAAGGATATCAAAATGTCATGAGAGTCTCATGTGCTCGTAATGCATATAAAGGCAGTCTGCTTTCCTGATGTGTGGAAAGAATGGAAAAAGGCTGTGCTGGTATATACTGGACCACAGTTTAGTCTTAAAAGTTCTTTACCTAGAACGTCGGGAAAGAACTGTCAGGGACAGCTGGATTTCACAAATGCAGCAACAAATCACTCTTGTTTCAAAAGGTCAATTATTATTAATCTTTTAGGCTATGACAAGATGGATGGAACATGTATTATTTATCAGAATTTATTGTTTCCAAACTGTTTTGTGGTCACTTTCAGACTTTGATGTAAGTGGTGAAATTGTACAATGCCACAACCTAGGACATGTTGGGGACCAGCTTTATAATTTTATATGTTTATAATTTTAAGTATTTCTTGATAATATGTGTTTAAGCCAAAACTGAAATGTTAATGGAATAAAATGAAAAGGTAATTATAGAATTTCTTATATGCTTTGGTTTTCATAAACATTAACTGAACTAAGTATGGATATGAGATTTTTTATAAGATCTGAGGTGTACTGAAATTCAGTTTCCATTTCTGGTTTTTGCAAAATTGTTTCTGGTGCCTGACTTCTACATAGTTTTTTCTCAATGGGATCCAGATACTCCAGACTGACTTGTAAAACTTTTGAAGTTTTTTTATTACTTTCTGCTATGTTATGTAGCACTCACTGTGTACTGAAATCCACTGTTGGTGCGTGTACTTTTAAGACAGTGGAATTATCTGTAACTGGAGTGAGCTGGTCTAGATTCTTCCTGTCATAAACAGGCTTATCACAATTTATTTCAAAAAACAAGAAACAAGGCCACTTTAAAATCACTGAAGTGTTAAAAATGGTCAAAAAGAAATTACAAAGAGAAAGATTAGTAGTACTGAAAAAAATTCCAGTTATTCTGAATGTTTACTTTGTAGCTGTTCAAACACAGTAACAAAAAAACCCACAAAAACCTTCAAGCGCCACAAAGAAAAAACACCTGCCTCTATTATAAAGGAACTCTACTGGAAAACCAAAGAAATTGAGCAGTAAACAAAGAGCTCAAATTTATTCTTAGAGGCGTTTGTTTATTTATTTTTCTTTTTTTTTTTTTTTAACTGAATAGAGCCAATATGCTGCTTTGTTTTCTTATGGGAATTTCAGAGTCTGAACTTTGCTCAGGCATTGGCCTTATTTTGTTTGTTTTGTCTCTTCTCAGGTAAAGCCCAGCCATGTGGGCGGGTCTGGGGCTAGTTCTGGCCCTCTGTCTCCTCCCAGGAGGAGGGACAGAGATCCAGAACTGCCAGGAGCCCCCAGAATGGCGTATTGGGGAGGAGGACCCAATGTGGAACTCCAGAGGCTCGGTGACAGTGGTGGCTCTCCTCCAGGCCAGCTGATTATTGTGCCTGCAGCAGGCTTCCAGGTAAGCATGGGTCTAATCCCAATTTTTGTTATCCAGCTGAGAAGGCTATGTGTGCTCTGCCACAGATGCACTCCAAGGACTCTAACTGCCCCAAATGCCACCATCCCAGCTGGCATGTGTGACCCAGTGACCTGGCTCACTATCAGCAGAAGGGTTCTGTGCCACTGGGCAGGATTCTTTATCTCTTGACCTACTCCTGACTGGCAGATCGTCTTCTCCAAATTAGGTTTCCAACATAATAAATAGTATGATCAACTTGACATTAATGAAAACCAAACCACAGGAACACCCAACAGAAACAGCAACAGATGATTAATGTAGCAAAAATGGTGAAGCCAGGAAATATCACAATTCTTTAACATTATTAGATCACCTGAAATAGAGAGATCTGTGATCATTGATTTCTTATGTAAGACCTGTAGGTGAAAAAATAAACCAAAACATGTGCTTTTCATGTGGCTTTTCAGCCTGCTTTCAGAGATCCTACACATATTTTAAAAATCCAGAAGCTAAGATAAATACTGTCCTGTCAAAAAATTGATGAGGCATTCAAGGAAGTCATCAGTGTTAAGTTTTCATCCAAGACCTGGGACAATGGTGCTCTATTTTCTAGAACTTACTCCTTGCAAATAATTAGCTATCATGACAGTAACAATAGCAATAAAATAATGTCAAGCTGAGTCAAACAGGAATTGCATAAAGCTTTTATCTTTGATTCATTGGGAATTGTGAAATTATTTTGGCTTAAAAATTCATAGTGCCAGTTTCGGATTTGGGTTTTAGTCACAGTGAGAACATCTTAGTTTGCCCCTCTAGGCTGCACAACTTACATTTCATAATAGGCTTTGCAATTTTATTAAGAATTTGATTTAAAAACATAGTGGTAAATCTGTGGCTCCATCAAAGTTAAAACCAGGCTTTGTGTTTGACTTTCAAAGTAGTTGGATTTGGTTCTTACATTTTAGAAAAAATTTGAAGAATCTTCCACATTCTAGACTATTTCTCATAACTGAAAAATAAAAGTTTTCTAGACCAATTCCATAGGAAAAACACAATCGAAAGGGAAGAAACTCCACATCATACAGGTCTAATAAAAGCAAGATGCAGCATATTAACTATTGTGTCAAATCTCATGATTCTCTAATGATTTATGGTCTTGCTTCTTTACATTTCCACTAGTTTGGAGGACCTGCGACTAAAGTTAGAGAATGAAGGATTGGTCAACATCTCATATGTGGTTGTCAACCATCAGGGAGCTCAATCCCGGAGGGAATTTCACCTACTAAAAGAACATGTTTCAGACTACATTACTGTCTACCAGCAAGATGAGCACCAAGAGGATGTCTGGACTACTTTAAATGGAAACAAGGATGACTTTCTCATCTATGACAGGTGTGTGCTTACAGACAAACATGGGAAAATATTTGCATATATTTTGAGTAATGATTTGCAAATCTCTATATCATGTCATTGATATGCAAAAAACAAAGACATCATGCTCAGCTTCTAAGTTGAACTACATAAAGTGCTAGTATTTACTGGAAAAACAAAGTTACAAAAGCAAAATCTGCTTTTGCATAAGTAATTTTTGAATATTTTTTTTTCTTTATAATTGCCATGGATTTAAACAAACATAAGTGAGTGTAAAATTTGGTAACATGTTCATTTTTTAATAGTGTATTTATTTTCAGATAACTTCATTACATCCATGCATGTCAAAATAGAATTTTTTATCTCATGGAAACTTTTTGAGGAGAGTTGTTGAAAATGCCATGTAGACATAAGGAAAAATTAGGTAAAACTTTAGGTAAAACTTAAAACTTCAGAAGAAAATTGCTTTTTGATATAGTATTCTGCCACAAGTATATTTTGGCAGCACCAGTAGGAACTGTAGTTGAAATCCCAATTTTTCGATTTTGATGTGATGATAGTTAATTGAAAAATCCTACACTTGAAACATGTCTGTCCTTGTTACTTTGTATTACTGTAACGAACATTCCAGGTTCATTCCAAACCATAAATAAGCTTAATACAGAGTTAGAAAGTTATTCTTTTTCTGTAATGTGATCAATTTAAATGAATCAGCTACATTAGATTCTGGGATGAAACTAGCAGTGGAATGAATGGTCTTGAATGTTACAGCAGGAAATATGCCCAAGTAAGGAAGGCTGATGTCATACAACAGACAAACAGAACAGTGCTGTATTTTGTCTGGGAGGGGGCCCAGACACCTTGCCCAGAGCTTTTTGAAGATTGACAAGTTCTGTGCTCTTGGCACACAGGGTATGTGTACATTATGAATTGGCTTAGCACTATCCTGGCCATGATCCATGATGGATCTAGGAATCTCTGTTCTTGTTGTGCCTTAGCCACAGAAGCTTTGCCTGCTGCTGGTTATGTGTAGTCCACACAGGGGACTAATGTGCAGTCCATACATGGGGAGCTAAGGCCAGGGGACTGTGTGTTGGCACCGAATCAGCTGTCCTTGTGTACAGGTTCTGCATTTTCTACAGCTCCTTTGAACAGATCAGTTGTTTCGTCAAGAGCATATCAGAACCCTCAAGTGCAGACATGGAGCAAGCAGGCACCATAACAATCCCCTCATGCACAATAAATCAGTAATCCAGGTGCACCACAGTGTCCGTCCCAGTCAAAATACCTGTCAGGTTGCATAAAAAAACACCTGGTAAGGATGCAGCAACCACTATGCAAGGTGCCCTTCTCATTATCGCAATGGATCTGTAATGAGTGCACCTCTGCCAGTCTTTATTGCCACTCTAGGACAAGGCTTCTGGCAGTGCAGCTACCACATCAGCCAGAAATTACGCTTCACATTCTGGCCAGTGCAGGTGAGCAGGCAGGCATTGTAAGGAAGATACTGGATTTGCCTGTGAACTGGAACAGAAACACTCCTTGTGGAACTGTACAGTGGTGGATTGATGCAAGTAAAGTGAGATAGCACAAGAAGAGAGATTTAGTTGTAGGTATTTGTAACCACAGAGTTCTTTCTCTCCTTAGATGCGGCCGTCTTGTTTATCATCTGGGTATGCCCTACTCCTTCCTGCATTTTCAGTATGTGGAAGAATCCATTAAGATTGCATACTGCGAAAACAAGTGTGGAAACTGCTCTTACATGGTATTTTCTTCTCTCATTCTGTGTATAATAGAAAAGTGGATTTGATTGGTATTTAAAAAATTATTTCAGTGTGATTAATACACGAGTTTGAATTTACATATTTCATGCATCTTGACAGATAGCTTTTAAACATTTTTCTAAGCAAATTATATTTGATTTTGAATAGACTGATTGACTGTCTGAATTCCTGTCCTTGAAAGAAATGCAAGTAACTGTCAGAAATGTAATGCAATCTTGCGGAGTAATTCTATTTGTAGAGCTATAGAGGTAGTGAGCAATTAACTACTCTAATTTTGTGGGATGGGTAAGTACGTACTTTTTTTAAAACCCAGGAATCAAACTCAAGCTGGTGTGTGTTACTATTCATTGTAGTTTGCATTTAAACACAGTCTACAGGAGCTATTTTTAAAAAGTGATAATACAAGGTGACAAATTATTGTTACTGCTATAATAGAAAGGTAGCTTTCTTTAATGAATCATTCAAGATCAGAAATACTTTTAAGAATTATCAAGAAATGTACATTCTTCATGGAAGTTCAAGGAAAATAATAATTTTTGATCCCATTTGTGCAGCGTTCTGGATAAATGTAGACCATAGACAGGTCAGATGTAGGATCTAGGATAAGAATAATTGTTATTAGCAATTACTGGAATTATAATTGCTAAAAAGCCCTGTATAGTTTACAGAGGTGTGACAGCACAGGGATATTTCTTATATGTTCATATGTTCAGCAAAATAGCACAAATAACTTAAAAGTGCCTTTCAAGCTCTGCAAAAATGTCTGTTAATATTTTACATCTAGTTTAATTGAATACAGTGCCCTGTATTTAATGCAAGCATCTGTTTTGCAGGAACCTGATATTGATGGTGTATGTGAAAACATCACTAAAAAAGCAGTTGAAGAGCTGTCAGAGATAGAACACGAGCCTACAGACCAGCATTCCCACCCCAACCCGCACAGACACGGACACCACCACCGCCGCCACCACCACCGCCACCGTCACCAGGGCAGTCGTGATCCCAAACACGAGAACCACCAGGCCGCTGCTGAAGCTGACAGACATCATCCTCACAGCGCCTGGCGCCACAGGCTTTTCAGCCGTCACAGACACAATCAGACAGGTAGTCAGGAGCATGTAGACACTGCCCCTCCAGGAGAAATTGTGGAAATTCCACAAGATAAAAAATTACGAAAGAAAGGGAAAAACAGCTGCAAAAACCAGTTAACTTGAAATTGGCAGACAGGATCAGACTCTACCTCTGGTAGCTGATCCTGTCATTGTCGACACCTTCTGTTTGAAGAGCTAGGGAATTCTGTCACCTGACAGTGTCGTGGAGCACTACCAAATTCTTGCAGGTGACACGGGCAGCAGGCAGCAGAGGACGTCACTGAGTCTTGACAGTGCCGTCTGCTCTCTGCTGTCTGACATTCATCACCAGCAGGAGCAAGTGAAACTAGTGACACCTGACAGTGACAGGAAAAGGCGAGGAACTGATCCTGAAAAACAAACTAAGCACCTTCCAGAAACAAGGGAGTCACACTAAGTCAGTTAATATAGTTGCAAGAGCAGAAAAATGAACAGATTGTTTTTATTGCCCCAAATTCAAAATTGTGCTGACAGGTATGGGTAAATTGCAGGGAAGTGTATTTTTAGAGCAGCGCTCTTAGAATGATTGAATATCTGTCAAATTTCATCAGTGAAAACGTTAATGATTTAAAGGAATTTGGTTGACCCCTAGTTTGTTTTTCAGTTCCACTGGGAAGGTGTTTGCATTCTCAATTAATTTGTCTTTCTTGTTTCTCTTCTAACATTCTGCTTGCATTTGTGAGGACAGGAGCATAAACTATGACCTAGGGGCTCCTGTCTGATGTTTTGCAATCAAGAACAGAAGAAAACCAAGACAGATACTTTAACCATTTCTTATTAGGAAGACAATAGATTTGAAGTTTGTTTTTTTTTTTTTCTAACCTGGGGATACAAATTGCGTACAAGCAAAACTTAATCCTAAGCAATGTGACACAATAATTCCACATAAAAAATGCAATATATAGACAGTAACTGCTTTATTTTTAAGTAACAGATTGATATACTTAACTTTGACAAAGCTTTTTTAACAAAGCTAAGAGCTTTGTGGCTCTGAGGTACAGTAAGAGTGTCCATTAATACATACTGCTACAGCACGTAAAATCCTACTAAATCAATTAGATCATCCTGAAGTGAGAAGTAGTGTCAACAACTGAGAGTCAGAATCATAAAGAGGGTGGGATGAAACAAGTTTAGTCTTGGTGTAATGTTGGTCTTTGTTTATAACAGTGCTGAATTTGATAAATCTGTACCAATTAGCAATCTGTACCAACTACCATAATATAACACTTGTATAACTTCTCTGTCTATAGCCTAGCATTCCTAATGTTTAATTAACTGAATGGAAGTAAATCCAGTTGTTTGAAGGATTCCTGGATGAAGAAGAGAATATTCATGAAAAGAAAACTGCTATGAAAGCATACACCATAATTAATGATGGTTTAATAGGGAAATTACTACTCCTACAAAACCTGAATCTTTTTATTGTGAATGCTGATTAGCAAGAGAGTAGCTTTGAAAATATACAGAATGCATGCCTTTGGAATGTTTGACAAGAGTGTTTTCAATAAAACATACTTTCTTCATATCTTGTTTTTATTTTGAGATGCAGAATTTGAAACACGGAAATACTTCAAGTCATCCACTCAGAATCTTCTTCGTTTGAAGGACAGGTCTTGGCCTTTATTAAGACGTTGCTCCAAGTCTCTTATGGTGTTTCGGAGAATTTCAATTTCCTTGTTTTTCTCTTCCTGGAGATGCTGCAGCTTCTGTAAAAATACAGGCAAATACAGGCAAAGGCTTCATTCTTAAACATCACATAAAATTATGTAACAATTAGTTTTGCTACTGCAAGTAAGATATATTCTAATAAGAATATTTTCCTCAGTATTTTTATCACAAAATTACAAAAACTATTTCCCCAGAATCCTGTTTTTCTGCCATCCCAAAGTCTTAAGCCTACAAAAAAGAAAACCAAAAAAACCACAAAAAACCAAGCATATTCAGAGTATTCTATATATCACTGTCACTGATGTCAGTTCTAAGTTTCCAGGTTAACAATTCTGTAGCAAAACCACCTCACATGTTGCTTTTCAGGGTTGCTTGCCCGCAGTAGCATCAGTATGTCAAGAGACATGACAGTTGGAGCTGATGATCTTAAAACCCTTTTCCATCTTAAATTATTCTATGATTCTATGAATTGAGTTGTGTAGGTGTGGAAGGAGTGTGCGGGAGAGAACACACGGAGAAACCCCGGGGAACTCTTTCAAACACCCTGAAACAGTATCTGTGTGCTGCACACTATGAAAGCACCTACCCTTCGATAGATACTTTGTGGCAACACTGAAGCTTCTGAAAAGGACTTGGTGGTTTTATCCTGAGCTCTTGCCAATTTAGCGTTGAACTGAAAGAATCAGGCAAAGACAAAACAGTGAGAATGAGCAGGGGAGAGGGGGAAAGGTGTACTAAATATGTCAAGCATAATTTTCACTTTTTATTAGTTGCATTATTTTACCTGAGGGTAGTAGCAGTAAGCCTTTCTCCTAAGTCTAGAAAAACAAGGCTACTTATGTTTATTTTAAAAAGAACGCAGTTACAAGCTGTATTTCTTAAAAAAAAAAAAGCCTCAAAGTTTTGCAAAAGTAGTACAAACATGATTAACTAAAACCATGTAGATAAAAAAGATGCTTCTGAAAGAAAGAATAAAATTGAAGTCTTCTCAGCCACATATCTACAGGAGGAGAAAATACAGAAGGTGCTAATATCCTTCAGAATCATCATTCTTCTCTTACGTTCCAAGGATAAGCTAGCCTGAACACTTCCATATCTTATTTCTTTTTTGATGTGTGAAAGGTTTGAAGTATTTCCTAAATTCTTACTGTAATGAGAGTGTTTTAAAACATGAGCAATGAATACATGTTGAATGCTCTCTCTTAAATCTCTGCAGGTTTAGAAATTTTTATTGGAATTTTATTTAAAAATATATATTCTCACCATTTGGAAATTAAAACCAAGAAAGTTAAGCAGAAAACATTGTTGAATTTTTTAATAGCTCAAAATCTAAAACTGTTTCTAAGTAATTTAATTTGGAATGAGAAGAGAGCAACCTTCAGTCTCCCTACACAGGAGGTGGAACTTGACTCCTGAGTAGGAGTCAGTTACCGTTGTGGAAGGGAGCACCTGCCACTGATCCTCATAAAGACAATAAATAATTAAGTTTTCTAGATTCCATCATATTACTTGGTTAAGTACTAATTAATATTTTTTCACTACACAGTCTCTTTGAAGTTTACCCAATGCCCAGTTCATCTTTAAGTCAGCTTTGTAATGCATACCTCTATCTGCAGTTTAATTATTTCATTCTGCTTCTCTTCATTTTGAATTTTCAGCTGTCTAGTAAGCTCTAATATTTCCAGTTCTTTTTTCTCTCTCTCTTCTCTATACTCCATTTCTTTTACTTCAACTAGCAACACAGTAACACCAAAATTATGATAATAATAGATGAAATTATATAGATGAAAAATTAACATAATTTTCCAAATATTAAAACTTTCTTGAACATCAGGTCAACATTTCACTGGAAGACAATTCAAGAAAAAACCATACTGAAACTACATTAAAACCACACTGTCCTTCAAAAAAACCACAAGTAAGATGGTGTCTTTTTAAAAAAGGCATATAATTTACAAAAACTTCCCTTGTTTTCACCTATATGGATGACCAAAAAAATCCTGCTTTTTAAGGTTACATCTCTAATGGAGCAAATGAACATAGTAATCAGTTTTTTCCTCATTGAAGTGTTATTTATTTGTGAAAATAATGTTCTAGTCTCCTGAACACAGACAGAAGATTCAAACAGCAATTTAGCTTACAGTTCAAAGCAAGGTTCCAGTTGACACTTAACTCAAATTTTCATTCCTTCTGATTTTTATGCCCACATTCCCAGCATTTGTTCTAACTATCTGGGAATTTCTGCTCATCCCGTGTTGCTGAAGTATTGCTTCATTACCACTGTCTGCTCTCTTCATCAGTGATAAAATTCCGTTAAACACTGCCCACTTCTAGCGTACACATGTTTCCACTAAGAAGTGAAACTCATATTTATCCTAGACAAAATGCAGCATCTACTTGTGACAGGATGTTTTAGCCATTGCTAAAGCATTCAGTCTTCAGACAACTTACATTTTTTCCTTGTATCACAATTCAGCTGTGTTATTTCTAATTTGTGGTCTTCCTCTTTGTTTTTAATTTCTGTCATGAGTTTCTCAATTTGATCTTTATACTCCTGTGAATGTAAAATGTTTTATAAAGATCTTGCAGTTTCTGTGATCTTAGCCTTCTGCAAAGCACAACCATCATGTAAAAATAAACAGTACTCTATAATTCAGTACTTGTTTTATCCTCAGTCTTGTAGATTTAAATGCCCAATTACTTACACAGTCTGGCTGAAGTCCACAAATTAAAAACATAGCAGATTTCATTGTATTACAGCTATCTGTTAATATAAAATTGGAAACTGTACTTCTTAGGAGAACAGGCAAATGGAGAGGTAATATTCCTTTCCCGAGAAGAGGATCTGACACAATGATGCAGTTAGTTAAGGGATGACAGTTTCACCTTTGTGGGTTTTTTGACTCAAGGATTGCATGATTCAGGTGTGTGTTTTGTTAGTATTGCTAATTCAAAGAATTCCACAATTCTATGTTGGCAGCAGGAGAGACACATCACTGATACCAGCAGCAGTGATGTTGCTGGCACTGACATTCAAAGTTTGAAGATGCCAGTTATAAATTTACTCCAGTAAGGACTCCAGAATTTTCAAAGAATTGTTTGTAGCTGCCACTGTTGAGGTGCTGACTCCAAAGCTCTTGTTGCAGCCTTCTGACAAGATTGCCACTCACCAGAGCAGTGCCTGGGGGCACTCACCAAGGGAGTCACTGACGGGGGATCAGGATATGGGGACATGGTCAGGCACCTTCAGAATGACACCAGGAAGTCCCACTATGCTCACATGTGTTTAAAGGGTGGAATAATAGTTTATCACATCCTTCAGAAGGTATTACTCATTTTTTACTCAAACAGTCAAGATAATAGCTCTACTGGTACTAATATTTAAGTTTAACTCATAGCACAAACACAGGCAAAGGAAATCAGCAGTGAGATTCCTGATCCTAAACAGATAACAGATCTGCACTCTCCACACAGAGAACTACGAAAAGAGAACTATAACTAGGGCTGCTGGTTTTACCTCCTTTGCAAAAATGAGTGTCATAGATACAAAGTACAGAGATCATATATGGAATTTATTATGAGGTACAGATAAGAAACAGAGACCTACTATCTTTGTAGTATTTATTCCTGAATAAACTGGATGAAATTCGGACCACGCCTGATTCTCTGGCAGCACAACCAGATATCTTCAGTATGAAAACCCTATTTCCATATGAAATTTTATTTTAGTGCAAGGGATTAGAATGATGAAGATGAAGTTGAATTTAAAGCCAAATATAGCTAAAAAAACTCCAAGTGCATCTTAAATTGAGCCAAAGTTCTCAGCACCAAGGAGTTTTAACCTCTTAGTTCTTCTAACACCTTCTCACATGGATACTGTCATGAGAACAACCTTTCTCTTTTTACATATGAAAAATATTAACAGAAGAGCACCAATAAGGGTATCAATAGCAAACACTAAACAAAAAGATATACAGCATAATAGAGATGCAGTATTATTCCTTTACCTAAAGAATGATAATTTGTGACATACCTCTTCACAAGTCTTTAATTTATCTTCCAAGATGTGAATGGTTCCCTTCAGTTTATCATTTTCATCTACATAAACAAAAACTATATGGTACACTACAAAGTACATTTTGACAATTTCTTGCATGAAAGAGGAATAAGGAAATTACTTGCATTTTTTGACTTGGCTGAACTTTGAGGAACTATTTTGTAGACATTATAATCATAATTACAGAACCACATACTTCTGTTTCCATTTTTTAACAAGAAAAATCATAGTTTAAGTTTAATCATAATATTCACTTGGTATTATTACTTAGAACTTTCTTTAGTCTTCTTATAAATGATGCATTCAAGAAAATTTAGATGCAAAGTTCTTTGACTCAGAAAATAAAAGACAATTATCATGGCTACAACAGTTTCAAATGGGAAGACGGAAATCCTTAAGTACTTGTTTCCAAAAATCAGAAAACTATGCAAACACAGAATTTAAAGAAAATAGATTTTTACAAATTATTAATATCAATTTAAGTATTAAAAATATCTGTATACTTCCAATGCTAGAGGTTCATTAATATATATGTTAATATGCCTTGAATGCATAATGGTTATAAAATTAACTTCATGGTGTACTGCTGAGCCGTAGTATAAAGATGTATCAAATATTTGTATTTTTTTTCAAGTGAAAATGAATAGTTGTCAATGTGGATAACAGCAATAACAGCAATAGTTGTTAATGTGGATAACAGCAATAACAGCAATAGTTGTCAATGTGGATAACAGCAATAACCTTTAATAACATATACTAAGGATTAAGACACGCTGGTTTAACACAGTGATAAAAACTGTGCATAAACACTTGAATAGTCTACAATCCAACAGCTGACTGACACTTTCTCACCTTTTGTAAAATTGCCTGTGTTACGCTACAATGAATTTAAAACCCAACTATTGATTAAAATAACCTCCTGGAGGCAGTTACTGAGTAAACGATGGCAATAATGGCAATAGACATTTATTACTGCACACAATTGATTTTAGATAATTTTTTTTTGTTTCTCTTTGCCTGTCAGTAAGTTTTTGTGTCTGAAAAAATTCCGTAAACTTAAATGAAAAAATTAAATGCCTGCTCATTCAAAATTACAGTACAGCATATATATAAAATAGCATTTTTTGCCATTACCTTTCACGTTACACTGATTTTCAATGGTTTGTGTTAGACCCTTTATCACATTCTGTAGAGCACTGCACTCTGAAAGAAATTAAAGACCCAGTATTTTTGAATAGTGTCTTCACAAATTTACATTTTGCTCACAAAATTTTATCAAATATTTTATAATCATTTTCGTTAAATATTACTTTAAGTCTTTTTACTGACTGTAGAGATAACAGATTATTATTAGGTGGTTACTGCTTAACTTTGGCTTTTAGTGTGATGATTGATTGAAATCAATTTTATGAAGCAATACAAACAATTTCACAAAAGTACAAAATATTTGTTTCTAGTCAGAAAACAAGTATCTTTTTGTTTTCTGGGCAATACTAGAAGTTTTCCATATCAGCCTTCCAGCAATTTGATGTATTTAATGAAACTGACTTACTTTCCTGAACAGTATTTCTTTGCCAATTTTCTTTTTAACAAGACCAAGAGAATCCACTCATTGCAGTCTCTCACCCCTTTTTTACCCCTTTCTTGATGCATATGACATTCATCTTATGGTTCAACATAAGCTTTGAGAGATTCAGAATATGTGCTATGGCCCCATTATCTCATTTTATACAACAGAATTATACCTGCAAGCTCTTATCAGTTTACACAGTTGTATTTCTTAATTTTATTTTTAAAACTGTATTTTTAATATTCAAATACCATGTAATACAGGATTTGGTTTTCATTAATATGACTTTTATCCATTATGTTCATTGTAAGTTTATCAGTAGAGTGACAAAACTGTCAAAGACTGAGAACAGCAGAGGCTCTGCAACTGAGGTTGCTTACTTTTAAAACTTCTCATTCTCTTTCCTGAGTACCACTGTGTTTCTTAAAAGGCTTTTAATTTCCACAACACTTAAAAGTTTGCTAAATAACAGTTATCCATCTTATCAAACCAAAGCCGTTTTGAAAACTGTCTATCATATCACTAAAGACTACATTACAAGTGAGGAAGATGAACTAAGATCCCAGCTAATAGGTTCAGTTTTCTGCTCAGTCTTTTTGACCGGCAGCGTGATCTTCCATCAAGTCTGCTTTTCATGCAGCCGAGTACGTTAGCCAGATACCTTTTTCCGTTCCGTGCTTCCAAAACAAACAGTAGAGGGAGCACGAGCAGCACAGAAACATTGCCTGCCCCTCAGTTCCTGTGCCGGATCAAAAGCAACTGTGGAAAAACCCTATTCAAGATCGGAATGACGAGATCAGCATGCCCGTCTGTACCAACAAGTTCTACTACAAATTTCCTTCCATTTGAAAATGTATGGAAATTAACTCAGATGCTTGTAATTCATGCACAATTTGGAAAGACATCTGAGTCAACACTAGAGCGGCAGCTAGTCTTTAAAAAGAATCACAACTGTTTAAGCTACTCTTTTGTACAGTCTCAAGAATATCTGTTTATCTTTCTTATCTTTAAAGGATATATCTTGGCAAATCTCATATGTACTTAAAGTTGTGACTGGAAAAAAAATTCCTGGGAACCCACAAGTTTTGCTTGCCTACATTAAGGAAAAGAAGCAGAATTTTTCTTAATGTTTTCAAGCCTTGCGGATCACTGTCTTAACATCTGCTATGGCTCCTGTGTAGTTCACTCCCTGCAAGGAATACTGCCTACATGAAGAAAGAGTGAACAGCATAAGTGTTCATCTGCATTTATAATTGATTTTTTTATAGGGTAATTTTTCCTTTCCACTTTTTCCTTTAACACCTCAGAAATGCTAAATAAGCAAATACACAACCCTGAAGATGCTAAATAGAAACTCCTTAAGTGTTTCACAAACAAAAATGTGTTTGCTTTCTTTTAGAAAACTACATTAGATTTTAATTCAGAACTGTAGCATCACAAGAGTCTATTTAGCCACCACAGAAAAGGTTTAAGAGTAGAAAACAAAGATGTCAGACTTGTATCTGTCTAAAATGGATCTGCAATGATGTACACAAAACAAAAACTGTTTTTTTTGAATCTCATCTTTGTTTAGCAAAGAACATATAAAGAGAAAATGGTTCATTTATGACCTTTCAGAGAGTGTATATGCAGGAAAATCTGCCTTTCTTTTTCCACCTTATCCTGGATATAAGTGTTTCACTGCCCTCTCCCTTGATTTTTAGATGTTTTCTTTTTTCCTTTGTCTTTTTTTTTTTCAGAATTTCCAATCTTCTTTTACCTTAAACAGTTCTAGGAAAGACTTTTGACAAGGATATCAAGGACTCCCCGGGTTCTCACTTGTTGAAGATTTCTTGGGGTGTGAAATACTATTTTTGTTGTTGTTGTTGTTTCTCAAAACAAAGTGCTCTTCAGCTAGGATAAAATACCACTTCCTCATCCCACTACCACTGGTAGCTGCAAACCCTTCAGGGTAGGTGGAACAACAGCCGATCCTTCCACAGCATTCTTTCTTCCTGCCCCTTTGCTCTAAGCAACTTCTGTCACCTTTGGACCAACTCTTCAAAAGATACTTCAGGAGCTGTGGCTGATTTGGGTTCTGGGAAACAGCTTGGGACATAAGGCTAGCAGAAATATTTTTTCCAAGCCACAAATGGCAATATCACTCTATAAAAGCCATTCTCACTACTACAGTCTGTTCAGATAACAGTTGTCAGAGTAAAGATTGAAAGTATCAATGCTGCATTTGGTCCCTTGTGCCTCTCCAGTGCTGCAGAGGACCTCTCTACCCCATCAACATTAATGGGGATTTGGGGTCTCTTTTAATCCCACAGTGCTTTGACCTTTCAAAAAGTTTTTATAAAGAATTTAACTATTAGTTGCAAAAGTTTTAGTACTCTGATTCTGAATATCTGAATATCACATATGCTATTACCTCTCTTGAAGGGTCAGTATGGAAGGTCAATTTAATAAAGGTGCAAAGACCATTTCTATCAATTGCAAAAAGAAAAATAAAATGGTTTAGAAATGTTATAGACTTACTAATTTATAATCACTAAATCAGCCTTTCACATCCTTTTGAAATACTCCTAATGTCACCACCACTATTCACAGGCTCTGCTCATCTCCAGTAACATGTTAACTGTTTACCTGAAGGTTCCTGTGACAGTCTCTGCCACAGTTTATGTCAATTTTCTGTCTGAGACGTTTTTTGGAAACTCTGCTTTATGAGCACCATCAATGAACACAGTTCAGAATGATAAACTTACAAACATTTCATGCCCTGATATTTGAAGGGTTTACCTTATTGGTAAGTGCATTAATCTAATAGTTTACCTTACTGGTAAGTACAGAATTACAGAATCACAGAACCACAGAAAGGGTCCCTACTGGGTTATCTGGCCCAACCTCTCTGCTCAGGCAGGGCCATCCCAGACCACACAGCACAGGATTGCACCCAGATGGTTCTTGAATGGCTTGAGACTCCACCACCTTTCTGAGCTTAACCTAACAGGGCTGCCATGATATATGTCTTTATTTCTAAATAAATTGTATCCCTTCAGCATCTTACTCATATTTTACTTCATTATCATCAAATAGCCTTCAGAGTCACCTCTTGGATGTCTCATATTGTTCCAAATTCCTGCTTTCCACTTGTTTTTGTCAATGTTACTAATATCTCTGCAATTACTCTTACTCATTGACCAGGATCCTTGTCTTACAGCAATTCTGCCTCCTGTCTATATCTGCACTATCCCTATTGTTCAATATTGTTGAGGTTTGTTTTTTCCTAACTATCCCTGTTGCTGAAACATTAGTTCATATTTCAGGCTGATTGCTCTGGTATTTTTACTTGGACTTCTGCCACCCACGCTTCTTTTCTTCGTCCTGTGTTTCAAAAGAAGCTCCAGAAGCTGTTCTCTTAAGTTATATCAGCTGTTCTCTTAAGTAAATATCTTAACAAATAATTTCTCTCTTATCTCATGAAAGTGAGGCAATACTGTTTACAAAGCTCAAATCTCTCTTCTGACTTTGATCTGTTTTCAGTCCATTCCTCTTGTTGCAGTCATCCCAACAGCTCTGGTTTCCTGAGGTGTCTCTTTCATTTTCTCTGCTACCTTTTATATCATAGGTTCTATAGTAAGAATTATTTCTTCTTTTTGTCCAACTTTTCCTTTCCTTTTTTACAAACTGTTTTATATAAACCCACTCCTTTCTGGTTTCATCAATAAAGAAGCCTCTTCTGTTTCTGAGTGACTGTCCTGCACTGTCTAACTTTTGTGCTTAATAGAGAAACAAGTGTTTCTGACTCAAACCAAAGTTCCGTCCAGTTCACTACGCCACTTCACAATACACACTATGAAATAATTCAGGAAAGATGAAAAAAAAGCTAGATAAATGCTATCATTAGTACATCCTCTCAACTTCCCAAACACAGAATGAAGGGGGACAATGAGAGATACCATCTTTTGTGTTTAAAAGTTTGTTGTTTTCCTTTTTTTTCCCATTTTTTTGGATTAATGTATACTTCTGTTATGCACAGGCTTCTGTGGAACTGATTTAACTTTATTTTGTAATGTGTGGCAAAGTTCCTCCTTTTGTTAGCTTTAAATCAATATACAAGTTTTATTTCCATCTAGTTTTTTTATTACATTAGACAATGAATATTCTATTCTGTAATCACTATCTCTGTGCCATTCACAATTTTATAGCTATGAGTCATATCAGCTCTATTCTTTGTCTTGGCTGAAAAATTCCCAGCCAACCAGTTTTCTCTCACATGTCCCAAAGTTGTGAGCAACCCTGTGAAAGCCCCAGGTGCATTTTCCCTCAAGCACCTTCTGGGCGTTTGGCTGGGCACAAGGCCATCTTAGAAAGAGTATAGATGGTAACATTGAAAAAAAGGCTGGAGCAGATTCAGAAATAACCATCTCTTCTTCCCATGGGAGCTGCTTGTAAACAGAGGCTTTTGCCCTTGGTCTATGGCGGAGCTGTGTCACAGCCACACACCAGACCCTGGCCATGACCTAGGGAGTGATTTTCTGGCTTGACATCAGATCTGCCTCTTCACTTGGGACTAAGTAGAGATCCTTGGGCCATGTCTGGCCTTTGTTACCATTTCTGAACACCATTCTGACTCAGCCTCCTGAGTTACTCTCAGCAGTACAGACTTGTTTGGTAATGTAGGCTTTTGGCTGACCATGGCAGTCCTCGCTGGGCCAGCCCTGCATGGGCATGGTAGGAGCGAGCCTTGCATGGTTAAGCCCCTACATCCACGGTCTTTGTTACAGGAGTAGTTCCTGATTCCTTGCTCTCTCCTAGCAATACCAAGCCTTGCCTCCTTCCCTGTTACCTTTTCTAGTTCTGTTATTGTCTTTTGAGATGTGTGGACCAGAACATGACATAGAAATCACAGACCTTACAGAGTCATGATGCTTATTTCACTTTTTCTTTCATCATCATGCTTACCACTGTGTTTGCTTCTTTGTCTACTGATATATTAAGAGAATACAAATATTTTAAGAGAACTGTTTAGAGGACACCAAGACCCCTTTCCTGAAAAACAGCCAACTAACATCAACCATTGTTTATACAAAATGCCTCCTATTTGTGCTGCTACTGGTCTTCATCTCCCCTATCATCTTGTACCATGAGTTTTTGGTATATCTGAAGAGATTTATCATCATAAGCAAACTTCACTCACTCAATAGCTCAGTTTCAATGCTCAGTTTCTGATTATGCTAAATTATCCAAGTCCTAGTGAAGACTGAAATAAAACCCAATTGGCAATCTCTCTCCTGTGTGAAACTAAGTTTATTCCTACCTTGCTTCCAAACTTTTAGCAGGCTGACATCCCAGAGATGAAAGTCCCACAAAAGATGCACCTTTCAGCTACTTTACAAACTACAGAACAATAAGCAACCACAAATCCATGCTAAGCACTAGACATTGTTTCTTATTTCAAATACTCATCTGAAAACAGTTCTAGAATAAAACAAATCTTAATTTTATAGTTTTCCCTGTAATTCCTCCTTTGTTTCGCAACTTTTTCATTATGATTATAGACTTATAATTACCACTTTTAAATGGTAAATGAAGTTTTATTAGCATCCATTGAACAGTCTGAATCCTCATAAAATTAATATAAATATTAGTATTAACTATGAGATGGATTTCATTATGATTCAGAGTTAGGCATTACTGTTTTTCCCACATTTTTTCCCATGTTATTTTTTATGGCTGAAAATAATGGAAATATCTCTCAGAACTTCTTTAATACATGCAAAAATCATACCTATCTAATAAAATAACTTACCCTCTTTTACTGATTCCTCCTTTGATTGGCTTAATGCTAGCAATCTGTTACATCTTTCCAGCTGATGGATCAGTAGGTTATTTGCATCATTGATTTCTGATATTTTCTAGAAAATTGGAGAAGGACTAACATTATATTAACATGTTTTAAGTTTTGAGTTTTAAGTGAATAAAAAATTTAACAATTCCACAATACTGCAGTCCAAGCCTGTAATATTTCCCATTCGGGATATTCCTTTATAGAGAAAAATTATACTAGACTTGAGATCCTTTACTGTTCCAAGTTTACCCTGCAGAACTAAGATTCCTGACTTACATCATGAATTATAAATTATTTTCCTCTCAGTCTTGTAGCCCAGAGTGTGGATCAATCCTCTGCAAGGTTCTTTCTACTGCTTTGCATATGAGGCTGTCAACACTCTTGCAAAGCAACAACTTGAACAGTATGTGGGAATAGGAACTGGTTTAATAAGTTTATTCCAAGAGAAATGCTAAATTTATTTCAGGTGCTCCTTTTATACTACCTCTAGTATGGATTTGCTGACCAGGAATCAGCAGAAAGCTGATCAAGATCAGTCTAAATGAAACACTGATTTTCCTCAGAGGGAAATCTTTTGAGAAATGACAGACACATAAGATAAAGGGAGCTCAATGCATATGGAATGTAGGAATTCATGCTCCTGATAAGGCAATGACATTTTTCTAGGACAAGAACAACTTCTGAAAGGATACCCCAGCACTAGACCACCCGGTCTAGTGAGAGGTGTCCCTTCCTACAGCAAGCAGGGGTTAGAACTAGGTGGTCTATAAGGTCCCTTCCAGCCCAAACGATTCTGTGATTCTATGAAAGCAGTGCAATGTAGTTAATCTTCAACACCATCTTCCACAGTCTTCCTGAGAAAGCAAATGTGGCCTCTGCATGATTAAAATTCTAGCACAGAAACAAAGGCTTCTCAGATTTCACTCAGAATCCACTCCTATGTCTCCAGGATACAGTCAATACAAACAGCTTTCCAAGGGAAGGTGGTATTACAAGGCATAACAGTAAGCTAATACGACATAACATCTCCAAAAAATTTTTGAAAATGTCACACCATAATTATAGATGGCAGTCTCAACATTTTCTACCTTCTTCACTTACCTTTTCTATCTCTGAGAAGTCATATAAAAGCTTATCAAGGTTCACTACACTGGTTTTCTTCATAGTTTCTTCATCACTATGATTCATTTATTTCTGGATTGTATAATCAAATGATGACTAGATATATGTAAAAAAAACCCTATAAATTAATATATTTATCATTCACACAACATAAAATCTAAGGCAAAAATGTAAGAAAAACAAAGAAGACTCTTTTTAAAAATTAAAACTATTTTTGCATTGAAGCTAAACTTCAGCCTATTTAAGACCTTGCATTTCTGGAAAATACCATGAATGTTAGAAAGCCCAAACAATACCTGCCAAGCTGATATACTGTGGCTGAATATGGAAAGTTTGCTGCAATTAAAAAAGTTAACCTGGATCCACTTCCATAGACAGAATAATGCAGCAGGCACATAGTAATTCAGTATCTTTTATCTGTGTAGATGCTCTAATACTTGGCTACACAGGTTTAAAGGTACTTACATATTTTCTTATAAACAACGAGTGTTAAATCAGTGATAAGCACATAAACCTTGCTGCAGAATAAAAAGACAGTATTTTGAAAGGCACCCATATAGTTCCAGATTTTTAACATAACCCCTATTTTTGTAAATTCTTCTTACAGAATCTTCAACATATATTTGCAAGATGGATCTGAAATACACAACATGAATGCTTCTAAAAATATTCAAACTATTTCTCAACATCATGCTCCATGAGACAAAAATTCCAATACCTACTAGTAAACCATGTGGTCCAAACAAAATCACCACTTCTATGTGGAAACGTGTGAACAGTCTTTTTACAAGTAACAAAAAATTGCAATCAGGAAGATGAACTAGAAGTTAAAATGTGTTCACTACCCAGAAACTGAGTGAGTTTCCAGACAGAAATACTTGCAGTACAGTTAAGCAAAAAATAGGTAAATGCACAACACTAAGCAGAAACCAAAATTACATAACTGAGTAATTTTCTTATTCATTCAATATTTACAAGCTTTTATGTGTATATAACTTCTTGAACAAAGCAGTAAGATATTGGTTCTGCGTGTTTAATATTTTTTCCTTGTGCCCACTCCTTTCTCAGTGAGACTAAAACTAATTCATTAGCCAAAGCTCAGTTTTTTCCATTAACAGTTTTAAATTAACAGAATATAGGAAACTTTGAAAAATTAATGCTTCTTATGTAAATGAATGGGGGTTTTGTTTTTTAATTAATTAGTAATCTTAATGACTTGCAACTTACTACAACGCAATGATTTGTCAAATTGGGGTTTAAAATATGTATTCAGGACACTCAAATTTTTAAAACAATTACCCATCCTAATATTCTGTTAGTTGATAATCTAAATGTACACTATGAATGTCAGTCCTTTGACTTTTCCAATCCTTATCATGGGCAGTATCTTATGTTTGTCAATCACCATTTTTTTCATTATACTTTTAAAACTGTGTTCCACTCTCCACATTTAGACAGAGGATAGAATTCAGGGAGCTGCCGTGTTTTGTTTGTGTGTTTCCTTATTCTATGGCATCACTTGTTTTCTTGGAAGACAGGATGTGCTCAGTACTTGACAACAGTACCACTGGGTACAAAACTCCTGCTGAACTGGAACAGTAAATTAAAAATGATGTAGTATTATTAATGTTGTATTTTTTTCCAGCAGGAAAACTCATCACTGCTATTTTTGTGCATATTACTGTTACACATTATGCCTTCAAAACGCATTTTTTGTCAAACCTCCCACTCCTGTTTTGAACGGTATTTATGCCACTGAGGAAAAAAGTTAAAGATTTAAATCGCGAGTTTGATTGCTGTGACACCTTCCTTTAATGCCTCTTTGACCCCTTGCCACCATGCTTTCCCAGTATCACTTTTGAAACTATTGTAGCTGATGATCCCGTTTTGAAAGATAAGTTTTCGATTTTTTTTTGCTGCATATGGCAGTGAAACTTAGAGAGAGAGAGAGAGAGAGAGAGAGTGAGAAAGAGACACACAGATATTAACCGAATGCAGGAATTATTCAGTAGCAGGCACGTCACAGCTCCCCGTCCCCTCCCGATGCCGCCTACGCCGCCAGCCCTCAGGCACCTGAGGGGAACGCGCGCACGCCAAGGCGGGAAACCCCGCCCCTCCGCGGAGCGTACCACTACTGGGGGCGCGCCCTCCCCCCCTGCCCCGCTGGTGGGCTCGGCCGACCCCCGCTGTTTACAGCCTCGCCTCAGGCGCGGTGGGGCTCGCCCTTAAAACAGGGATGTGTCTTCATTTGTTTAGCTGTTAATTTACGTTATGGACCTAGGTTTTTTACAGAAATAGTCTTTATAATTGCATTCCCGGAGCCCAAGGTGCAATCTAGTATGTGACATTTCACCCTTAAGCGGAAGGGAGTAGCCGAGATCCATAAATGCTTGTAGTTGAACAGAACGACAAAAGTCAGGGGGTCTGCAAAAGTGTGGAGTGGTATGTCAGCTCCTGACCTACTCTGTAAGCACATGGCAGTGGGCTAAAGGGATAAGATGGAGAGGGAAGGGAAGTTTCGGCAAGTTTTGCAAGTTCCGGGAAGTTTTGGGAAGTTTTGGGAAGGGGGGTTTTGGGAAGCAAAGGGAAGTTTTGGAAAGGGAAGGGAAGGGAAGTTTTGGGAAGTTTTGGGAAGGGAAGGGAAGTTTTGGGAAGGGAAGTTTTGGGAAGGGAAGGGAAGTTTTGGGAAGGGAAGGGAAGTTTTGGGAAGGGAAGTTTTGGGAAGGGAAGGGAAGGGAAGGGAAGGGAAGGGAAGGGAAGGGAAGGGAAGGGAAGGGAAGGGAAGGGAAGGGAAGGGAAGGGAAGGGAAGGGAAGGGAGCTTCTGGGGTCTTGGGTGGTCTTGATTCCTCTGTAGCCCCTGCCCACTTCTTGGCCTCATTCCTGCATTTGTGCTGTCCTGGGTCATGCTCCAGAAACTGGAACAACAACGTTTGTCCTGGAAAAGTGCTGTGCTACCTCCACATGGCCCTTTCCCCAGCCACATCTTGTTCTTTCTCACACTGTATTAGTACCAGTAACCCTTGGTGATTACCTGCAATTCTTGTCTGCTGTTACCAGCTATCCTTTCTTGGCTCCACAGCACTCCAACTATCCGTGTTCAAGACATACACATTGAGACATACACCCTTGTCTTCTGAGATTCTAAAGTACAAATGGGCTTCTTGTCCAAAATGCTAAATACTCCATAGCTTTCTCAGATAAACGGTTTTTGTCTGTAATAGAGTGGGAAGATGTTACATCTTGAATACGTTTTAGTGCTGACTCCATGATCAGAACTGTCTGCTGTGCAAATCAGAGGATGTGGGTGCATGCAGAATCTTTTGTGCCTGCAAACACCCCGAGAAATAACAGCCTACCTGTCACGGTCACACGTGCTGTTTGGCAGGCAGCTGCTTTATCAGAACATCTGTGGGTTGGTTGTGTGCACTGGAACATTGACTAGGCAAATTGATAAAAATAATTTTCATGGATAGAAGGTCTGCAGCTGAGATATCAGTGGGGAAAGGACACAGTGCCAAGTGTGTCATGGGCAGATATTAGTAGAGAAAGAGGTACCCAGGGAACTTGGTACATGCTACTCACATTTTCTAGCTTGCTTTCCCTGCTTCACATACCAATTTTTACAAAGCCTCTTTCATAATTTCAGTTGTCCTTGAAAATTGCACAAATTTTTCAAAAGGTTTGATGCTTTCAAAAAATTAGAATTAAAAATTTGTAATTAAAGTTAATAAAATCGTTAATCACAGAAATTAATGTTACTCTTAGACCTAGAAAAAGTCCACTCTTGGTTACTGAAGAGAGAAAACACCACCAAACTCTTGAGTAGTGAGCATTTTACCACACAGTATATTGCACAGTATATTGCACAGACTGTTTTTTGTGTTATTTAGCTGTATTTTTGTTGTATGGATTACATTCATAGGAAGACAGGAAGTGAAGACTAAAATCCAGCTCTTATGATTAGACAAAAATGTTACTCAGTGTCCACATGTTATATTTGTAATAATGCTATGCTAAATGACCTATATGTAAATATGTCATCTGACTTCTGGGATGGTTATTACTATGAAGAGACTGGGCAAAAATGCAGAAAATAAACATTGAGGGAAAAGTATTTGACAGATTTTGACACAGAAATACATGGAATGCAGTCTATAAGCCAGGGGTAGAACATTTAGCTAGTAAAAGGTTTAACAGTCAGCAAATATTCTTTTGTTTTAGCTTTTAAAATATTACTGCTAAAATAAGCAGTTTAACACTGCACACTTCCAAAAGATGAGATTTTTATCTGTAGTTCATTTAGAGTTCATTCTCAATTTTTTTGTCCCTTTTATAGGGTAGTAGCTTCTTGTGCAAGGCAGTTCAAGCGTCTGGTGGTCACTGAAAAAATGTTTGACATCCACTGTGTATGAGGCAGGAAAGCAGCAGGTAGCTGATGATGCATACTGCAACATACAGAGAGTTTCTAGCACGCATGGAAAACACTGGTGCCTTTTATTGCCATTGTGAGCATCCTGTAAGAGAAACTGCTGCACCAAAGACCTGTGACAAGACATTCTCTCATATTGTTTCTCACAAACAGCACAGTCTATGTACATTTAAAATCTCATTGCTGGGCATGGGCTTGAGCAGTGTTTTAGTGATCTTCATGCCATTTTGATGGTTTTTAACAGCCTTCTGTACAACCCTAGCCATCTCAAATGGATGTGTCAGATTCTTTCATGGAGTTAAACTTCGCAAGATTCAGTGCAGTTCACAAAATTATTTGTTTTGTCTTTTTCTGAAGAACACACGGAAGGAAGAGCATAGGTTTTAACCTGCTCTAGACTGCCAGAGCACTCATCCCAGTGTTTGGCAGAGTATCACATTGACTTTAATGTCAGACTGCAGAGTAGCTTAAGAAGATGGGGGTATAAATTGTACTCTCATGTATCTGGGTCATCAATGTACTGTTTGACATGTTATATTCCTTTTGACAAAAGGATTTGTTTTTCTGGTTTAGGAGATGAAAGCTGTCAGAAAGGGTATTTGTTATAGAAGTACCCATTTCTGTTGCATTCTCCAAAATGTTTTAATTTGTCCAAACAAGGAAAGCAGAAATATACACAAAATACATACAAATACATATTTATTTGTATGGGGTTTGCATGGCCAAGTTTTGGTAGCAGGGGAACAGTGGGGAGAGCTACAGGAGTGGCTTCTTTCGGATGATGCCAGAAGCTTTCCCCATGTCTGGCAGAGCCAGTGCCAGCTGGTTCTGAGACAGATTCACTGCTGGCCAAGGCCAATCCCATCAGGGAAAGTAGAACCACTCTGTGATAATGTATTTAAAAAGGAAAAACGTTACTGTGCAGTTGTAATTGTGCTCAGAGAAGAGAGCAGTGAGAATATGAGAGAGGAACAGCTCTGCAGAAACCAAGCTTAGTGCAGAAGGAGGGGCAGGAGGTGCTTCAGGCGCTGGAGCAGATTCCTCTGCAGCCCATGCTGAGACCTTGATGAGGCAGATGTGCCCCTGCAGCCCTTGGGGCTCAATGCCAGAGCAGAAGGATGCCCAGGGGAAGGCTGTGACCCTATGGGAAGTCCGTGCTGGAGCGGGCTCCTGGCATGGTGTGGCAGGTTTGCTGGGAGGACCAGTGACCCTGTGGGGGACCCATGCTTGAGCAAGCTGTTCTTGAAGGACTGCACCCCATGGAAAAGGATCCTGGGAAGGAAGAGGAAACTGCTGGAGCAGTTCATGAAGAACTGCAGCTCATGGGAAGCACTGACACTGGAGAAGTTAATGGAGAGCTGTCTCCTGTGGGAGGTACCCCACACTGCAGTAGGGGAAGGACTCTTCTCCCTGAGCAGCAGCAAGGACAACATGTGGTGATGTGACCATAACCCCCATTCCTGTCTCACTGCGCCACTGGTGGGGAGGAAGTAGAGCTGGGAAAGGAGGGAGGTGTGGGTGGAAAGTGTTTTCAAGATTTGTTTTATTTCTCATTATCCTGGTTTTGATTTGTAATAAATTCAGTCTGTTTCCCCCAAGTCAAGTCTGTTTTGCCTGTGATAATTGATGAGTGATCTCTCTGTTTTTATTTCAACTCATGAACCTTCTGTTACACTTTTTTCCCCTGTCCAGTTGCAGAGGGGAGTGATAGACCAGAGTTGGTAGGTACCTGTCATCCAGCCAGGGCCAACCCACCACATTATTGAGTATAGTAATATAGTAGAACACATTTAAATACATAAATATATAAATAAATATATCTATTTGTATGAGCAAATATACGTGCTAAAACAGTATCTGTAGCCATAAAAATCATCTCAGAAAAAAAAAGTTTATCTCATGTTTGTTACCTGAGTATTGGCGTGGGAGTCTTACGGGGAAAAAAATATTCACTTACTTTCAGCATGTGTTTTAGCTGTTATTTTCTTCAGAAACAGAAAAGAAATTTCTGTTCACAAAGTATTTTTTTCCTCTGTTCATGTGTCTTTTTGCTTGTCAAAGGATGACCTAATCTCTGCTTTATAACTTCAGTAGTTGAAAAAAAAAGGTTTAGCATTAGAGATTATGGCATGTATTAAAATAATGTAAAACAAAATAAAAGTTTAATTTTTTGTAACTTGAGACTGGTAAGCAGTAAATTTCTTATGTTCCTTATATGAATCCCATACCTTGCAATTTTAGCAGGAATGTTCTGTGATGCAATATGAACAAAAAAAAAAAAGAGAGAAAGTAAACACTAGCTAAATGAATGACAAATGAAATCTCCTAAAATGTGTATCATTCAGTGAATCTATGAAAACCCACACAATCTTCTTTGTGAGCTCTTTTACATGCTCAGTGTAAAATGGTTTTTGTTTGCTTTGAGAAATAACTTCCCAAATTACTACAGATGGAAAACTATCTCACTGTATCTTGCTGTCTACAGGTTATTTTCTGGAACAGCCTGAGTTCATCTGCAGCATAACTCATGATAAAGTACTTAGCCATATGGAATGAAGGTAGCCTGTTCCAGTGCTTTGTTGTGAATACTGGTATGTACTGTTTCCAAGAGGAAAAAAGGCCCCTCGGGTGTCATTAGAGTCTGAGACCTTTGCAGTCATTTAGCTGGTTTTAAAAGTTTCAACCATCACCCAAGCAGGAGTGAAAGCTTTGATTTGTAGCAGAGCTTGTTGCTCTTTTTCTGACACAGGTTTTTTTCATAGATCACAGAATCTTAGAATGGCCCGGGTTGGAAGGGGCCTTAAAGCTACTGTAGTTCCTACCCCCCTGGTGTGGCCAGGTACACTTTTTGCTGGGTCAGGTTACTCAGAACTCCATCCAGCCTGGCCCTAAAGACTTCCAGGGATGGGACAGCAACAGCTTCTCTGGATGTGTATGTATTCATGGCTAAACAGAAATCAAATACCTAGACTAAATTATTTAACTACGTTAAAATAAAAGTTCAATCTATGCTGCAGGAAAGAGAGTGTCTATCTATATTTAGTTATTTTTGTGTCCTGAGTTCTTTAGTAGTCAAGTATTCTTCAGTAGAGTGTATCAATACCAATATCATCCATTTGGGGCCACTTCCATAGACAATGTAATTATGCAAAACCAGATTCTTGATCTTTCTGAAAATGTTGAAGTCATTAGTATAGTTTTATCCTCAGAAGATTTTCACTTTGCAAATTACTATTTACTATTTATACTGCATCCATGTCAGCATTTTAACCACGTCAAAACTCTATTCTGCAAGCCATGGTGCAAGCCTACAAAAACTCACAGTCTTTTCTTGGAAGCATTTAACAGATATTCTATCCACTTTAATAGGATATGACGAAGATGACTGATGGATCTCAGAGATGAAGAGTAATAGAGAAAGAATGAACTCAAGAGAAGAGATTGTGTTGCTTTCTGGTTTTCTAATTAATCTCACATGTATTTCTGTGCTTTCCCATCTATGTTGGATTTATCTTTTTGTTGTATGCTGATGGGTCAAACTACTATAATTTCAATTCTAAGCATGTAACAATTATATTCTTACAATTTATTTGTAATTCTGGATCTCTTGTTCTTTTAAAGTAATGTTGAATTTCTGACCTAGTTTTCTTGTACACCTAAAAAAACAGGTTGGTAGTGCTTGTTTAAACCATGCAAAAGTCGGGCAAGGAGCATATTATCTGAAATACATTTCTCTGAAATCACAGAATATTCTGAGATGGAAGGGACCCAGAAGGATCACCAACTCTAAAGTGAATGCCCCATATAGGGATCAAACCTATGATCTCAGTGTTGTTAGCACCAGGCTCTAACAGTACACCATAGGATGTTTTGTCATAGGGAGTACATTTTCAAGCAATTATCAAATCTTGTCTTATTGATCCCATCTGAAGCTGTCCATTTGTATAGTATTTTCTTTGTTTTCTTACTTTTCCCTCCATTTACAATTAGTCCTTCTCCTGTGGAAGTTAAACAGCTGGGGGCAGTCTTGTGAGAAAAGAATACTTGTGTCTTGTGCATAATGCACTGCATCATTCCCTGTGGAATCAGGAATGTAACTTGTAAAGACATACATGTGTCTATTGTATTTCTGTTGATGACAGAGCTCAATTTTAGTGCCAAGCTGAAAGCATGCATTTTGCTTCTAAATAGTCACTTAATACACACCTCAACAAAGTAAATTCAGAAGGTTTTGTAATTGATTGTTTGGTAGTTGGTAGAGATCAGCTAACTAATACTAACCACATTCAAAAGAAAGTGACACAATTTTGCCATTATTTATACTATAAAATCAGGAGACCACGTGTCTCTTGGAGACATGGAGTCTTTAATAAAATAGGTCATTCTTTGGCTAGTCTGTTCTTGGCATCTGACTGACTATAAACTGTATGAATCCTAAGTAAAATTTTGCATTTTCAAACACAGTAGGTTTACAAATCTAATTGCAGTTAACACAGGAGCTTGGAGAGAGTTGCACATTGTTCCAGCAGTAGTTTCACTCAGAAAATGTCACTTAAAATTTTCATGGCATTTCAGGGCACCAGAGAATCTTTTTCATTCCACCGAAAAATATGCTGCAAGAAAGAAAGAAAGAATTCCATAATTAAAATCTTGGCTTAAGGAACCTGATACAGCTTGGCCACAGGTGGAGGATAGGATACTCATCATGATCTCTGGGTAGCAACCATACCTCAGATGTGCTCAGATGTCTGTTGAAGAAGGGTTGGACTCATTTGGTACTCATTTGGTACCACAGTTTTTGCTAGAAATCATATTGTCTTTGATAAATTTCCAAGCCTGAGCCTTAGTCTTCTAAGGAAAGAGTACATTTAGTTGGCTCACAGAATTAATTCCTGAAAGAGTTTTTAATTCAGAAGGGCAAGGTTGGTATTTGCTCTGTAACTTGAGACTGTAGCACTGTGCATGCTACACAGCTGCTAGGAAATAGATCTGAAAAATTTCAGTATGAGGAAGTTAACTGACACTGCATTGTTCTATAGTTTATGTCTTTCTAGTATAATATTGTAAGGTTTTGTATTCAAGGGAAAAAATATATATGAAAAAGAAAAATCTGTCGAAATTACTACTAAAAAAAAGACAAATCAGTTTCCTAGCATGTCTAGGTCTCAGGTGTCTGTTATGGAACAGATTTAATTTCCTTCAGTATGAGCTCAAAAGCAGACCAGGGACAGTAGTGGGACCACCATATGTAGCATTGTGATGGGAAGTTATAGAATGCTGTAAGCATAAGCTCATCAACTTTGCTTTTACTCCCACTAAGCCTTCTGCAGACTTTTATTTCTTCCAGTGTCAAGGAGGGGAGTTCACCTATGTTCTCTCACAAATTACCACATGATGTGGGATGATCTGCTTTCTCAGACTAATTGCAGGAAGCTAATGTTTCATTAGTCAGCTAATTTTCATATATTAAAGAAGCTTATATTATGCAAAAGAAATACCAAATACTGTAGCGATAAAAAATTAAACCTGTCAAGCAGTGTGCCAGTTTACTAGATGCATTGGTTTTAATAACTGCATCTGCTTGTCATGCTGACTGCTGACAGCCTCTCTGCTGTGCCTGTTTCTCTGACACCACTGGTACAGTTTCTCTTCAGCTTCTGCATGTTACCTACTCTAATAGCCCTAATTAGAGAAGATAAGGCAGCACTCGCTCAATAGAGTTATGCCAGAGTGTTTAAGTAGTATACTAATCACAGAAATGGATTTGGACTACATCTTGCTACTCTGTGGCCTGAGGGCATGGTATCTATGGCAGTTAAAGCACTGACTGTGTAGGCAATTAATAATGATTAGTCAGAAAGAAGAATTTGTACTGCTAAATTACATTTAGCCAGAGTCAGTTCCAAGAGAGAACATATCCACTTGTATCTCAAAGTGAATTGATTGTAAAAGCTGGTTAAATTCTTACCAATTCCACCATCTTGGTGAAATAGTTATTCTGAGTTAAACTGAAAAATTGGTATTGCATTATGTTTGACACAACTAAGATTCTGTAGTGTTTACTTATTTTCCCACCACCCAAATTTGCATTTCTTCTGTAATAAAAATAGTATCATGCTCCAAACATTTCCACAGAATTCACAGAATTCACAGAATTCACAGAATTCACAGAATGTCTAGGTTGGAAGAGACCTTAAAGATCATTTAGTCCAGCCCACGCCCTAACTCCTCAAGTAAACCATGCCACTGAGTGCCACATCCAGTCTTTTTTTAAACACATCCAGGGATGGTGGCTCCACCACTTCCCTGGGCAGGCCATTCCAGAACTTCATCACTCTTTCCATGAAATTTTTTTTTCCTAATACCCAACCTACATTTCCTTTGGTGCAGCTTAAGACTGTGTCCTCTCATTCTGTTAGTTGCTGCCTGGAGAAAGAGACCAACCCCACCTGACTACAGCCACCTTCCAGGAAGTTGTGGATGGTGATAGGGTCACCCCTGAGTCTCCTTTTCTCCAGGCTGATCACCCCCAGCTCCCTCAGTGGTTCCTCACAGGGTTTGTGTTCCAAGCCCCTCACCAGCCTTGCTGTCCTCCTCTGGATGTGCTCAAGCGTCTAAACATCCTTCCCAAAATGAAGGCCCAGACCTGGACACAGCACTCAAGGTGTGGCCTCACCAGTGGCGAGTACAGGGGGAGAATGACCTCCCTGCTCCTGCTGGCCACACTGTCTCTGATACAGGCCAGGATGCCTCTTTTCTCCCTCTTCTCCCTTTTCCTCTCAGATCAGGTAGTCTGCATCAGACACTCCTGTTTTTTGTCTGGTAATAGGCCCCTGAGCAAATCTCAAAGGAAAGAAAGTTGTCTGTGGCTAAGTGTCATACAGTTTGAAGTTTTTCTTTGAACCAGAGAATTACGTCCCATTCATACAACTATGCTGATGCATATGTAATTAAATATACTAAACTGTAAATGACAGTAAAGTGTTCCCAATAGAGATTGCCATCATTAAATTGCAGCATTTCTAAAATCATGGCAGGTCTAAAGAGCACTCAACTCTTCTTTAATACTTCATTTTAAAATAGAAAATATACCTTTTATAATGTTAGTTTTCATTCAGGCTGAACAGCTGTCATAATCTGCTGATCTCACTCCCTGTATCATAAGTCAGAAAAAATATTTCACCCTAAGTAGTAAAGAATAGTAGTGTAAGTCATTATGTTTGACACATCTTAATGGAAACTAGTATAGATGAAGCTTTTTTCAGTTTCTTGTAACACTAAGCCTAGGAAATTTACATTTGCTTGATGGAATAAAAGAGGCTCAAACTTTTCCAAACCAAGGTGGCTTCTTGCTGAAACCAACAGACAGAGCAACTTAAGTCCTTGCTTTTGATAACCAACAAGTTTTCTGAATAGAGATACTAGGACAGATTAAACTCTGCCAGGTAATCTATGAACAAAGTGTCATTCTAAGAAAGGGAACATGTGTGGGCAGTTTACATGCAGGCTGGCCAATGTGTTTGAGATGGGCTTTAATGTGAAGGGCTTTGGGGGTGGGATCCAAAATGGCAATTCTCACACTATTCCATCCAATTAGTAAATAGACTAGGCCAACCAGAGCAGTGACAAATGTTCCCTATCTGCCTTCAAAGGCAATAACCAACAGGTCAGCCACCTCAAGGAGGGGGTGTGTGTGTGTGGTTGTGATAATTCACCTGCACCCCTCCTGGGAGACCTGCATGCCCAGTTACCTCCCTGGAATGTTTGTAGACCAATGCGTGCAGCATAGGTAACAAAAAAGCCTTCTAATATGTAATGCTTGGCTGGGTAGAAGATGGAAGAGCCATGGATGTTGCCTACCTGGATTTCTGCAGGGCTTTTTAACACTATCTCCTGTGACATCCTCACAAGAAGCTCAGGAAGCATGGGCTGATGAGTGGACAATGGGGTGGGTTGAGAATTGACTGCCAGAGCTCAGAGGGCTGTGATCAGCAGTGCAGAGTGCAGTTGCAGGCCTGCAGTCAGCCATGTTCCCCAGGGCTCAGTACTGGGTCCATGTTGTTCAGCTCATTGATCAGTGACCTGGATGAAGGGACATGGGATGAAGGGACAAGTTTGAGGATGGCACAGGGCTGGGAGGATTGTTGGTACTCCAGGAGGCTGTGTGAGACCTGGACAGGCCTGGAGAGTTGTGTGGAGAGGAACCTAATAAAGTTCCAAAAAGGAGAATTTGCAGGGTCCTGCAGCTGGGGAAGAATAAACCCATGCACCAGTACAGGCTGGGGACTAGCCTGCCCATCACAGGATGTTCCAGCAGCATGTAAATGGGTCAGCTAAACTGGCAACACATCTTGGCCAGCTCTGGGTGCAATATGTCCTTTGTTTCCATACACATCCATTAGTGAAAACACTGATTATATAAGGCATTGTTTCTATTCTAAGGAAAGTGGCTTTATGCTTTATTCTATGAGAAATGTTTTCTCCTAATAAAATCTCTATTTTCCGTTAAAAAAAATTAATTACCTGTAAAAAACCACATTGTGTCCAGACAAATCAAAGACAATACATTTATTAAACTTTGAGAAAAACAAACAAAACACTAACATAGAGAAAGTTAAATAGAAACTGAAAGACACATTTTCTGACCGGCATATCATGGCTTGTGTGACCAGTAAAGTACCAAAATGACATTCTGAGTTTGACTGAGGTATTTAACTATTTTTGGCAATAGAAACAGAGTAAGAAACTTCTTTCAAACACACACAAAGGCATTACTTGCATTAGTGTCTACCATCTATGAAATTTTATATGAAACTAAATAATGCAGCTGTTAGAAAATTATAGCAGCAAATTAGCAGAATATCTAATGCACATTTACCATAAAGTACGTGCTAAACTTAAAAATCCCACCCAGTAGTTGGGCCCAGTTGTGTAGCACTTGGTCACAAAAAGAGCATCAGTGAGTTCAGTTGGAGACATCATATGCAAGACCTGAATTTGTTGCACATCATACACTTCTGTTCAGGTCAGAGTAAAGAAATGAATGTTCCTATTTGCCTTCTAAGAAGAACCCTGCTGTGATGAAACCACGGCTTAGGAAGGTAACTCCTGACACAATAAGAATTAATTGCAAAGCTCTGTCAGGCTCTTAACATATGCAAGAACAAAGAGAGCTTCCCCACTGAGTTTCAGTTTTCCCTCCTTTCCTTCTGAAAGGGTGCCTAACACGGTCAGAGGAGATGCTGTTAGGCTCCAAAAACAAAAACCACATTTGAACAATACAGCACTTGATCCCCTTGTTCCACTGAAGTATTTTAATCCTGTTATATATTTAAAAATTAACTGCTGGCTAACTTCTGAAGTCCTTAATTTATTTTTTTTAAATAAAGACTTTATGTGGCACCAAAAAATAAATGTAATAATGATACCTTTGGCTCTGGAAGGGCTTCAGAAGTTGGTCAAATATGAAGATACTATGCTGCTAAGTTATCAGAGCTTATTCACGTGTTCTCAAAAATATTCAGTGAAAATTTAGTTGCACAGTGTTTTAATACTGTGGTCAACAAGATTTTGTTTATAAAAAGTGTATTATTATTACCATTAACTAGAATCTGACGAGGAACAGAATAATTTGCCCAAGTATGTTGTATATTTTAAAATTTTACATAGAACTTTAAATTGCATGTATATTTCTATAGTAGTTACCATAAGAAAGTAATAGAATCAGTTACTTTTAAGTTTCTACAATATTCCAAAATTTTATATAGGTTTCTTTGGAGGTATAAAATGGCTCTGTAAAAACCTATTTTTCTTTTAGCTATGAACAAAATTTTAAAAAACAGAAAACTCCTTTTTAGGACTGCAGCAATTACATTACTTAAATGGGTCACCATAATTGAACAACAATATTTGGTGTAATAGAAAAAATTTATGGTTTTACGACCAAAGTATTAAAATATATTTTACCAATTTATAGAAATCAAAATAGATGTGTTATTTAGTCAAGCTACTTTTGTGTTTTCACTTTTATGATCAGTTCCCAACTATTAATATAAAGAACTCTGCCAACAGCAGTTTTTTCCTAAATTCTTACACTTTAAACCACCTGATTTTTAGCTTTATCAAAATGCACAATTTACTGTACATTAAACAGTAATTTCAATGTTTAATTTCACAAAAATCAACACCCACAAGAACAAGACAAAACAGCCTCAAGACAAATTCATAGATAATATTTACAGAACACAATAGGAATATTTTGATGTATATTTTACGCTGCAACATTTCAGATAAAATTATAGGAACCACAAAAAACTTTTAGACTTCATTTTGGTTCCAGCATACAAGCCCAAAACTGACTCTCTGCTGTGAAACACAACACACGCCTAGTGAAAAAAAGAGCTATGGCATGATTTTATTCAGCTGGTCTGTGCTCACGTAGCCACAAGATACGTTGAATTCCTTGTCTGGCACCGGCAGCGCGGTGGCATTGAGCACAAGGCCTTGTGGAGACTGAACGATGTGGATGGACGTATAGTCTGCCACAGGCATCTCTGAACTTGGGGGTGCTGCTGTTGAAGCTCCAAGATTGGCAACAGTAGTGGTAAGGCTTTCTGTGGTGAAGTAACCATCTTCATTATAGCCTTGTTCCTGAACACGTGGCTCATTCTCTTCGTGGGAAGTCACAGCAATGCATTTTTTCACATCTGCCTCACAGAAATAGGTGTTGTCCATGGTGAAGTTTTGTTCTATGCAGCCTTCACGCTGTGCTCTTCCCAGCTTGGATTTCTGCCCTGGTGAAAGTACAACCCTGCCTGCTGGAGTAATATCACTCACTTGAGCGTAAAAGTCAGTACTTGCTAGTGAATTCTGGTTACTCATCTGGGTATGGACTGACGGACGGGGTGACTCAATGCTCTCTCCAAAAGGTGCCCACAGGTGGCTGTTTTCAGACTGAGTACTCCTATGCTGGCGTTGCAGGTCTGTGTTGGCAAGGCTTGGAAGTGACTCATCATTATCTTGCCTGTCAAGGCACAAGAGATCCTCTTCTTTTTCAGTAGCCTTTTTGAATTGATCACTGTCAGATGTGGCATCACACGTGTCGCTTGCGCTGAAGTCTGTCTCTGGAATATCTGGTTCACAACAACTGGCCCGTCCAGAATCATCATCCTTCACTCCCAAGGAGCTGTGAGATTTCAGATGATCTTCACTCAGGAGCCTGTCAGTGTCTGAGGCTCTGTTCTTTTCATCAGGGTCTTCGATGTCCAACTCAATAAACTCAACCCACAAGTCATCAATGTAGAGCTGTGTCTTGCAGTTGTCATGGCAGGCTAAGATGGAATTCACTTCATCTAGCTTTCCTTTCTACAAGGCAAATAAAAAAGAATTTTATAAAGAAAGTAATAGAAATGCTTGTCCTTTTTATAATGTTGACTTATGTAAAGGTGACTGTAGTTATGTAATAATTGCAAAGGGATTAAAAATTATTTTATGCAAACTAATTCAATGGCAACTCTCCAGATGTTAGAATTTTCTTCTACAATATTTTTCTGCCTGGGACAACAGTTGTCATCTTCTACTACTACAAAGATTCTCACTGTAGATTTTAGAGTTCAGTATTACCTTCAAAAGATCTGGGTCAATCCCTTTAATCTTTGGAACTGGCACAGGAGGAAAAATAAGCATTTTTAACCTGAAAAAAAAAAGGCTTTTAATTGACAGTGGTCTTTTTTGAGGAAGTTAGAAAGAAGACAGGCTTACATTGCATTCATATTTAATTACTTCAAAACTTAAATGTTTGAAAATAAAATTTCAAATACTCTAAGGAAAAGAATATTTTCTCTCATTGCTAATTAAGAAACAAGTTCTCTGCAAGTTTCCTTTTGGAAATCACTTAAATTTATGTGAGAATCCAATTTGGAGTCTGGTCTTTGACAATTCAATGCTGTATAGAAAGAGAGTAAATTCCTAGAGGTCTGTAAATACATTCCCTTTATACACACTTTCAATGCAACCTGATATAAACCTCAGTATGTGGTGGCCTTTCCAAATTTTTTTTCAGGGATACAGTAGCCTTGCATATGCCCAATAAATTTAAATAGGGGAACAGAAAACGGGAATTGGTGGAAAGAGTGAATTACTTTAGAACTGATAAATAAAACTGAAAAACATCTGCAAAAATTTAGGCTAGTATTTTGCCGTCTCTATGACAGTTCTGCTTCTTGAATTATTAGTGCAACAAATAATACGTAATTAAGGCAGGGGGTTGCCCTTGTGGAGAAAGGTCTAGTAACTTGCTTGGGCATATCCAGGCTGTGGAAATACATATTATTCTAATCCGTCATAAAGTGCATTCCTAATTTTTAGGGGACAAAAAAACCCTCCAAACCAAACCACTCTGCCTCCCCCCAGTTCTAATAGAAGGATGGTTTTCCCTTAATCATAATCCAACAGTAGCTCGTCATGCCTGTCTCCTCCATGTTACCTCTCTGCTTCTTTTGCAAACAGACGAACTAAAGGAAAATTCAAAATTCTCTTTATACTGGGTTAATTGCCTATTTTAGAAAGTAAGGTGTGGAAAATGGTAAATACAAATCCAGATATTAGTTTTGCTGCCTTTTTAGGGACATTGGTGAGTCCAAAGAGGGTCACATGTCTTGAAGAGTGCCTAGAGAGAAATCTAGGCACCTTTGGCTTAACCATGGCCTCAGAGGTTTCTGGTTTTGAGCAGATCCTCAGTGTTCTGCCCAGAAAGCCTAGTGAGAGCCAGAAATACAGTAATTTTCCATCTAACCTCTGGAGAGGCAGTGTAAACTGGTTGGGTTCTCAGGGTTAGGACTTGTGCTTTACAGTTGAATCCACAAATCAGGTATTCTGACAGGACTGGGCATTGCTTCTAATGAAACAGACAAAGAATTTTACCACTCACTGCCTGGAGAAGACATTTGGGAGGGAGAACTGTGCTCTGCTCCTTTCTTAGCCTAGCATAATTCAAGTTTTCATCTCTCAACTCTAATGACCTAAACCTATGGCATCTGTCCTACAGAGACTCGCTCAGAGCCTGTGAGATCATAACTGAGGAAAATATGAATTGGCATCTTTCAGAATCAGAAGGAAACCAAGCCTGGATATTTTGCATTATGGAAAACCTATGCAGGCTGCTTCTCTGCAGAATACATTGCCATTTCACCACTAAATGCTCGAGTTTGAAGGAAAGGGCTCACACCAACCGTCCAGAAAAACTTTCCACATGAGGTCCTCAGTGGAGAAAAGCTTCTTCCAGCATTCATGATTATCATGGAAGATATTTATAAACTCTGATTAGAAATATGCTCTAAACTTGAGGATTTTCTGAGACCACCTGTTCAGTGTGCTGACCTTAGCTCCTGGTGCTACATGCACATTGCTCCCTTCTGACACATCAAGCTTTTGTCATGAATTGTATCAGGAGCCTTGCTCTTAAATCTGGGATTGGGATGCTATTGCAGGGAATGGCTTCCTGAAATTAAACTCTGTCAAAGCATAGAGCTTGCCTAAATAAAAAACTACTGCTTAATGAAAAAAAATTTTTTTAGATCTGCTCCAAATGCACCAAATTGTTTTAATTTCAGTGTATGAAATGAAATTCCACCATTTTTTGGTATGTGCAAAACTATTCAGTGTTCATTTCCAAAGTGTATAGACAAGACCACTGACAACACGCATGTGTGCACTGGGTCTTGACCATGGTGTTGCTCCATAGTGTAAAACAGTACTGATATGACATCCAAGTTGAATTCTGCCAAAACTTATCCCTGAAAACACGTATTAGGGGATTAATTAATTTTAAAACCTGCTATTTTTATGTATGTTTCATTCTTTCATTTTTGTATATGACACCATTTCATAATTTTTACAAGCAATGCAATTCTGTGCTTAGTTTCATTTTATTCCTGTTATCTACAGGAACTGCAATTTATTTACAGAGACCAAATATTGCCCTATGAATCAATCTCTTTCCCTTGGCTTCAAGAAATAGAGTTTAGTGGAATGATCTAAGAACAAAATCAAATACATAGACATAGGTTTGTATTAAACTTTTGAACAGCATGTGAATAAAAAATAGTATGTTCAAAATTTGAGTGAACTAAAAAAACAGTTCAAAGCATAAGTAAATCAATCATGTAAATTCTGCAGAATTAAATGTACTGCAGTGAAAGAGGAAGATCGCGATAAGCAGATTCCCCATGCTGAAGGCCCCATACCTACTAATCCCAGGTATATGTAATTTACAAGAATAGACAAAAATGCTCAAAATGGTTCATTGCCCCCCAGATTTGAAATAATTGAAAAATCTTTTTTTTCCTTTTTTTTTTTTAAGCTACAGGTACATAAAATCCAACAAATAAAAAGTCTCTACCTTGGTTGTTTAGACAGCATGATTGAGATCACTGTTACAGCCAGCCCACACACTCCAAAGACAACTACTAAGAACCATGGAAACTCAACTTCTGAAAGAACAAAACATGAACATATAAGCAGGAATGTCACATCTTTAACTTCAGCCTTGTCTTCCACCACCTGAGGATTCCAAAGTGGTAAAAACTGATGAAAATTTTTGTTACTTAAATGTGAAAGTTCTATGTTCAGCAGAAATAAAAATGTGCTTTTGTCTTAGTTCTGGCCAGCACTTGGAGGTTATTGGATACCACCTCATGTCACGGCCAGGAGTGGACAAAGGGACTCCCTGCCTTCCGAGAAGAAGGGTGTGACTTCTGGTTGAAAAATGTTGTGGCATTCTCTGACATTGCTTGTTGTCTCTGCAGTGAGCATCTCTCACTCAGAGGGTGTGAACCACCCTCTCTTTTGTATACTTTTGCTATTTATATTGTGGCTTTTACTATTTGTTCTCTTATCTCATTCCTGTTTCCACTAAACTGCTCGTATGTCGACCCATGGTCTTCACTTTTTGCGTTATCAGTTCTCAACCCCTTCCCACTGGAGCAGAAAGGGGAAGAGGGGCTGAGTGAGCAGGGTGTGGTTTGGGAGAGCCTCAGTCAAGGCACTGAATTGGGAAGTATCATTCCTAATCCATGGTAGCTTTTGGTCTCAGCAGTTTCTATGCATTTACGAGTCCACTGAGACTCCTTGCTAAACCAGACTGATTTCATAAATCTAAACAAGATCTTAATAAAGAAAATGTCTATAGCAAAACCAGTGATGAGGAACATTCTGCCTGCTTGGAACATGGTATCAGTAGTCCTGAGGCATGTAATGCCACAGATCATGCTAATGCTTGTTCATTCAAGCTGAGAGAACATTACTAATAGCACATAAAATCACAAGGAAGCTATTTTTCTCTCACAAAAACTAAGGTATGGTGGTGTCAAAAAACATACCACTTCTCTTTCTAAAGGCTGAACATTAATTATTTTGCGAACCAACTGAATCAACTGAAAAAAAAAGCCCCTTTTATTTACCTTTAAGGTGGCTACAAAGAATTTAGTAATTAATTGAGATAAGCAATTTAGTAGAAATGAATAACAATGCTGATAAATGTTTTATCTCTTAAATACTAGCAATTCCATGATTCTTAATGTTACATTGTAAATTACAAAGCACAGAGAAAATTTTTTCTAGCTTTAGTCTTAGATTTTTCTCATTTTTTCATAATTTAAAATTCCCTACAGAAATTTCACTATTTTTTTGGGGCCAAGGAACACTGGACAGAAATCTTTAAAATTCTATATATGATCAAAAATGACCTTTCAGAGAAAAAACAAAATAAAAAAATTCAGGTACGAGTTTGTGCTCTGTGTTCCCAGCTCAGATTTTGACAAGACATGCTTCCAGGCATCAATAAAGTCCTATATGGATATGTCTGTGTTAAACAGATCTCTATTTGAGTAACTCATTGTCATGTCAGTGAGACCAGCAAATGTCCAGCTCCTTCAAGAAGTTAGAACATTGAATTAGAAGACTTAAAATTATTAGTACATGAAACATATCTAAAGTTTAATTCTGTGTTCCTGAAAGTGACATACAAAAGAAGCAAAAATAAATTCTCAATCAAAAATAAATTCTCAATCAAATCAGCTCACTGCTGCTGTGTGATGTGTGTGGATTAGAATCACCTTGGATAATCTGAGTTGTAGTGACTGAAGAAAACTGGCCTTAGGATGGCCTTAGGTTTTCCAAGTATTTTAATGTTATTCAGATGAAAACCATGACCACTTAATGTGGATAAGGTTAATAAAAAAATGCCACATATACAGAACATTAACTGTTCCTATAAATTAGAAATGAGAACTAATAATAGGAAGAACTAAAAAGGAGAATCTAGCCAGATTTTGAAAGATAAGAGTAACAGGTTGTTTTATATAACACCTTCACTAATAACCTGGAAAATGATGTGAAGAAGCTTGTTAAAATTACTTGTTAAAGAACTCATATTTTGAAGACTTAATTTAGTAGTTCAGACCTGAGAATGTCTGGAAAAGGCACTGTCTCATTCCTTCAATAGAAAAAATGTGATTCTCAATGGCTGATTTTTCTTGTCTTTAACAGCACTTGAAAATGAGTACTAGTCATAAGCAAGAATGAGAAAAATGCTCACTGTCCTTGCCAACAGTATTGCAAGAAATCACAATTCTGCACTTCCCAGTGCTCATTTTAGATGATGAAGTAGGAGATTTAATTCTGGTTTAGACTCCATGAGATGTGCAATAGCAGTTACTTCTGATTCTTAAAGCTATTTGTATTTTTGATCTCTGATGATCTGTGAAACAGTCTTGCTGAGTTTACTTCTGAACTTGTATACGGAACTTGAACATTCTCAATCTCTCCCAGTGATTCTCACGTAGTAGGCTGGAATACCTCTGTATTCAATCATTTAACATGGTTGAAACCACCCTCTACCCCATCACCGTAAAGACAAGAATCACAGCTATAAAAATGCTTTGCTTATTTACCTTCTGTACAATGATCACATCCAATGCCTATTTGAGAAAATGATACATAGAGGATTTCACTGAACTCCCCGAATTTTTCAGAAGTTCGTTGTCTTGATCGGATTCGTATCTCATAATCTCTTGCTGTCTTCAGAGAGTACAGTGGAACCATTGTTGAGAGCCTGGGTTTTAACTGTAAAGACAGAAGAACTGTGATTTATTTGTTGAGTTGTACTGGAAATTTTACAATGCTGCTTGATTTCTGAAGGCATTTTTGCTGCTGGGCATTTTAAGGATAGCACAAGAATAGTTCAGAGAACATTCACACCATTTACTGTCAACTTAGTTGTCATCAGGCATTTCTGTGATTCAGGGGACGAAAAGCAGAGAATCCAAGTTCTGTAGATACAGTCAGTGAAGAAAGGCAGCTTCCCCCAATTACATGCCATAAGTAGGTGTTGTGAACATCTTTCACTGATCTTTCAGGTTGTAAATACTTTTTACTATTATAACACAACATTACTGATTGCAGAATGCCAAAAATGCTGTTAAAATAACACAGGAGTTCTAAATTACTGCAATCTCCACTACAGATTTAATGGTTATAACCAAACATTTTGCATGTTATAAATGTTTTTATTTGGAGAACAATGTATAGGCCCCCAAAATGTGATAATGGAGACTGTGTGACAGCTGGCATCAGATTGTGGTCTTTGAAACTTCTATATTAGCTGAAACATACTTCGATACTGCTGAATATGAAAATGTTTAGGAAAACATATTGGAGGTCTTAATAAGTAAAATTTCTGCCTTTTTCTATTATAACTCTATATGCATTTCTATTCCAATAACCCTACAAAAGTATACAAAATAAGGAAAATGTGCTCAAAATAGAAATCCATGCGGAAGATATTATATTCTACTTTTACTTTAGAAGCAAATATGATACCAGAAAAAAAGCATCGTGGCTATAACTTTAAATATTTGGAAAACAGCAGCCTTTGGGAATTCGAAGGAAGCTTCAACAATACAGTCCTATAATCTCTAGAGCTGCATAACCTCAACTTGAGACAATATTTGTTGGTAGGTATGATCTTTGGAGTTGTCTGATCCCTGGTGACTCCAGACTCCAATGTTCTTACAATCAACCAGTCAGATTTTGGACAACACAGACTGCTTTTCTCTCCTAGTAGTTCAGCATTGTGGAGAACCATTGCTGTACATCACCAATGATTTTAATATGTGAAGAATATCCATTTGGAAACCAGTGGGAAGGATATTTAATATATACCTATTTCATGGTATTAAGCCACAAAGAAATAGTTCACTGAAGTTTTATGGATAAGTTTACATGCATCCCAAATAATGCTGTTACTTGGAAAAAGCCAAGAAGAATAAATCAGAGCCTTTATGAAAGACTCCTGGATGGAGCAGGATGTATGGAGTGGGGAAAGTTCAGCAAGAAGTGAATAGATGAACAAACAGCATTTGTCACGGATTAATTCAAGTAAAAGCCATATGAGAGAGACAACATAAAAGGTCTCATGAACACCCATTATGTCAGGGTGGATTTTATTCATTTAGAATGTTTCTCAGAAAATAATTGGTCCTCTTATCACTATAACTTATTGTTTTAACACTTACTAATTAATGTTTAATCTTCTTTCAATTTAGAAATTATTTATTTTCAACTAGTAAATATATTGAGAAAATAATAAAGGCTATGCAGAAAAAACAATGAATCATCCCAAAAAAATAGGAAAATTACAAACAAATCTCAGTAAGGACGGACATAGTACTATAATAAGTACTATAAATTAATTTTTTTATTATTTATATGTACAAAGCATTATGGTATATTTAAGCAGTCAAGGATTATCCTTTGTGCAAAAAACTAGTAATAACTAGACATGTATAACTTGACCATGTATAAGCGGACAGTTATGTCTTAATGTGCTTGAACACTCATTAGAGAAGGCATTTGTAGCAAGGAATCCAAAGAGTGAAATTGTAGCATTGCTCCAGTGCTGTCATTCAGAATTTGCTCTTGTCCTAGACCAGACCAGGATTTTGTTCAGAAATTTGTCTTTTGTACTCTCATAGTGTCTCAGTGAATTATGCCATGTTTATATTGCTAAAATGAAAGGCTCACAAAACCTTACACTATACACAGGTTATGTCCAACGTAACCTATAATACTTTATCTCTTGAGGCAAGTCTCACAATCAGGAATTCCTTATCTGTGTTCATGCTCTCCTGAGAACTATTCTCAAAGCATTCTGGGATTGGTGACAGTACTGGAGCAAGAACAAAGCTTTATTAGGGTATTTATATGTCTGATATCAAAACTCTAATTAAAAAAACATAAAGATGTGCATTTTTAGAGACATACCTGTATTCTGCTTTTGAACATTTGCAGATTTTCAGTGTCTTAAAGATTATTGATTTACTGCCTAAACTTAACACATTTCACAGGCTTTAAAATAGAAGCTAATATATTAAGTATATATATATATATCTATTAAGAGGCTAATATATTAAACCAGTATAGATAGAAAGACAGAGAATTATTAGAAAAAATCATTACAGACAATATAGGTCTGTTTGGCTGTAGACTTGTTAATAAGGACTAGGTTAAAGAGAAAATGCTAACACTGAGAAGGACCAGAAGTGAGGAGTGAGCCAAGGTCTTTCACAGGTGAAGGCAAGCAAACCAGTTTGACTATATTTCAACTGGTAAATCTGGCTATGTTCAAATTGTTTGAATTTTCCTTTTGTAGTTAATGACAAATTTGTAACAGTATTATCTGGGGGTTTTTTTCTGCCAATTAACTCAGTTCGTTTTAATAAGAAAGCAAAGGAAGGATTCTCCTCTGACATGATGTTCTTACTGAATTGAATAAGAGCTCTCCATATGCAAATATGCCATGACACACTGGAATTTAGCCTATGCATTCAGGTAAGATGGGCACAATATCTTACCTGTAACAGAAAAACTAACTACATGAGAAGTTAAGTGATTTTCAAAAAGTAAACTTAAAATATTTATAATTATTATTTTCTATTTTCTCAGACTATCCAAAAACTTCCCCTTGATGTCTGGTATAAAATCTGTAAGTCTTATCTATGGTGCATTATTTTTATTTGCTTATTGTATAAAATTTTAAATTGTAACTCCTTCCTTCCTTCCTTCCTTCCTTCCTTCCTTCCTTCCTTCCTTCCTTCCTTCCTTCCTTCCTTCCTTCCTTCCTTCCTTCCTTCCTTCCTTCCTTCCTTCCTTCCTTCCTTCCTTCCTTCCTTCCCCTCTCCCCTCCCTCCCTCCCTCCCTCCCTCCCTCCCTTCCCTTCCCTTCCTTCCCTTCCCTTCCTTCCCTTCCCTTCCTTCCTTCTGCCACTTCATTCTGCCACTTTCCATCCATCCATCCATCCATCCATCCATCCATCCATCCATCCATCCATCCATCCATCCATCCATCCATCCATCCATCCATCCATCCATCCATCCATCCATCCATCCATCCATCCATCCATCCATCATCTACATTATAAGTATTAAAAGTTTACAGGTACTCTGAAGAATCTGGATTGACATGGTGATATTTACCAAACAAAATATTCTTGTTCAGACTACTGAAACATCAAACACTGCTTAAATAGTTGAAGCTTAAGAAAACAATAGACAAATATTTTATCCTTGAAAACACTTGCATATATCTGACTCTTCCTATACTTACTAATTTAACACAGGTGTTTCTGGGTTTTTCATTACCTGCCTGTCAACTATCTTGACACATAAAGTTACAGTATTTGCTAGAAAATGTCAGAAAAAACGCAGGTATATTGTTTAAGAAACAAGGCATTGTCTGATTAGCAATTACAAACATGTTTTTCATAGTGGTACAAGAGTGTTAGGGATAGAACAAGCCTGCACTGCACTATGACTAATGTATAATAAATATTTGTTTCATACCTCCTTCCATTTTGTCTCATTAACTTCTTTGTACTGCAATTCATATTCCAGAGTAATCCATCCCTTCCGAACATCTGCTGTTGGTGGTGGATCCCATCTTACCTGGATATCCCCATGGATCCCAGTCTCACTAGTATTTAGCAGAGTCCAGTTAAGGTGGACAGGGGGATCAGGTAGTACTGTTTAAACAGAATATTTGGAATAAAACAGCCAGTTTTCAATATGAAATGACCATACTGATAAATTGTTTCAGGATTTAAAAAGTATATTAACCATGTATTTTCTGATTAAAATCAAATATATTGCAATGTCAAAGCTATTGCAAGTTTGATAACAAGAAGGCATTCTGCCAATTGGCAATAGATATGTTCTGCACAAATCTCACCCAACCAACTAATAAAGAAGATTAAGAATGAATGCTCAGCTGAATAAAAGAGGGCATTGGGTATTCTAATCACCTGTTGGAATAAATTATCTGGATATGCAGTTAATGGTGGTACACTACCACTCTGAACAAGCAATAACATCTGTAAAGTCCCAGGCAGTCAAGATTCATATTGCCATAAATATAAATCCTAGCTTAGAAATACTAGACATACTGATCCTTTACATTACAGTTGATTCAGGAAAAAAATAGTGTTTGGCTTCCAGAGCTTTGCAGGAGCAAGGTTTTAATGCCAACTTTGCTCTACAAGGAGATGTAGCATCCATTAGAAAGGACTCAAAGTGAAAGCAAAGACAAGTTCATTTGAGCATGCACACATTTGAGAGACCACTGGTATTTAGAAAAAGAAATCACATATTTGCTTTTATCCCTTAAGCTTTCTTCCAATCTAGGCAATATTTTCTGTTGTGGATCACATTACAGTGTTACAAAATCAAATCCCTTCCCACGTATCGTATATTTTAGGTACTAACTATTTTGAGAGGCAATATTTAAATACAGCCTAAGTAATACAAAAGCTTATAGAGGTAAGATACATAATGAAAGCATACCTATTTCATCAACACTGAAACATTTTTTATCATATACTTCATTTTTACTGGCAAGTTGAACACAATATGGTGTCCACACAGAGGTGTAGGATGCATTGAAGTAACAACTATTTTGTCCTGAAGTGATATAATCAGGGCATTCTTTCCAGTCTTCCTCATTACTAGAATGACAGCAAAAATGCAATATTTGTGAGAGAGATTTACAGACCGTTCAAAGTACAAATTACAGATATTACAAGACACAATACTGATAAGTTGTAAAATTTATGAAAGGGATAAAAACATGTCAATATTGATGGTGATTTACAATGAAACCACTATTGAAGAAACCTGCATATTGAAGAAACCTCATGTACTCTTAGTGGCCTGGAAAATAGTTGAACTTTAAGGCACCTTCTAACCCAAAGCATTTTATGATTTTGTTATTCTATGTCCCTGTGATTTCTGAGACGTCTCAGAGTAACTAAGAAAGCCAACCTTGCTATTAGGCTTAAGTCTGCTATGCAAATATATCATTACCATCATCAAAAAGCATCTGTAGATCAAAAAGATATCAAAACCTTGTTCATTAGAGGGAATAGAAAAGCACATCCTCCTATTCCTGTGAACAAAAGGCCTATTTCCTTAATAGCCATTACTGGTAATGTCTACGTCCTTTTTCAGGCTAATCATTGTAGCAACCTGAAATTTAAAAAAGCTTAAAGTGGAGCTGAATCATAACTGAACAGGATTCAATAGAACATTAACCCAGTATCAGAGCAGCCTTTCCCCCTGGACCTGTACATTCAGACTTTATCCATCAATTGATCAATGGGGACTTCATAAAACTTTAATAAAAATTTGAAAGGGCCTGTATCCAACCTCCACGTTTGTGCATACATATAAGGAATCTCAGTGTTGCAGGTTAGATGGATGAAGAATAAACCGAAGTTGCCAATTAAAAAATCCTTACCCAAGCTATATAGTGTCAGTTTTGGATTCTGCAACCTGAACCTAAATTGAGTAAGAATATGTTCTTAATTATCTGTCAAATAATTGCTTATTGCTGCAAATTGCTCAATAACTACCAATAAAATCTAACATTGGAAAAATGTACTTAAAACATGGGTTTATACCCTTAAAAACAGTATGGCTCATATCACAGCAAAAAAATTAACAGTAGCAACCTAACAAGCATGCCAAAATAAATTACTTTTCTCTTTTCCTTTTTCAGCTTTTATTACCTCTTCTTGTACAACAGCTGTAGTATTCTTGGAACAGTGAGGTTATAAAGATTTCCAGCAGTCCAAAAACATGAAAATGTCTCCATTTCAGGTGATCTGCATTTGCTGATTTGAGGCCATTGCAAGAGGTCTGTCAGAAAAAAAAGCAGGGGACAGAACAGGATTAAACAAATCCAAACCTCAGATAACCACCTGTTAAAATGAAACTCAGCACCTTTAATGAATAATTAACTTTTCTTCCAATCCCTTATGTACAATGAGGCAAGATTTAAATTCTTACATGCATACATGTAGAGGAATATAGAGGCCATAAATTTGAAAGATGCATCAAGCTCTCTTTTGTACTGTGCAGAAGTGAATATAATCACAGCTTGACACTAGGCATTGGGATTTGCCATCCCTACAGCTGTAACTGAACAGAAAAGTGTTTCAAATGGAAGGGACCTAAAACAATCATCCAGTCCAACTGCCTGACCACTTCAGGGCTATCCTAAGGTTAAAGCCTGTTATTAAGGACACTGTCCAAATGCCTCTTAAACACTGACGGACCTGGGGCATCAACCACCTCTCTAGGACGCCTGTTACAGAGTTTGACCACGTAAAGAAGCTTGTCCTAATGTCCAGTCCAAATCCCTCAGATGCAGTTTTGAAACATTCCCACATGTCCTGTCACTAGCCCTCTTATCAGCTTTGTTTCTCTCCTCAGGATGCAATCAAGGACATTCAATCAAGGACAAATCTTAAACTGCAGGGCCCAATACTGCACACAGGGAGGTCACACCAAGGCTGAGCACAGTGGGCTCATTGCCTTTGGACCAGCTGGCTGTCCCCAGTTTGGCTAGCTCAGTACAGATACACCTGAATTAGCACTTCACTTGCTTTGAAGAAGGTGTGGTACTGCAGAGCTTACACAGACTCACCACAGCTTAGCACATACCCAGCTGATGCATTTCACGATGCCTGCTCATGACAGAAGCTACCTTGAGCTGAGCTCAGGTTTGTGTGCACAATGCTGTGTGGATATAACCCTGTTCTGAGGGAGATAAGGGGACTTCTAAGCATGGGTATGTTCTGCTACATGCCCACTTCTATATCCATAATTTCTATTCTTTGTCAAAACTGAAACAATGAAAGCTCATAAAATGACTGCTGCAATAAGTCAGCCACATCAACTCTTGTGAGAAGTATAAACACAAAAGTTGCAGGTATGATTCACTGCTTTCAAAGCCAAGCCTTAACTTTTCCCTGATATTGAAGGTTCTAATTGCCAGTGTTCCCTATTTGGCCTGAAAAGCTTTCAGAGAAAGTACATGGAATTGTCTACCTCTCTTCACAAACTATCTGGGAATAGGATCATTTATTTAAGAAAATTTCTCAAAAATGCATTTAAGATGTAGATGTTAGTCAGGTGTTTTTGAGTGGTGAAATGATCACTGAAAAGAGAATAACATGGTGCTCCTCGACCCTGCATGCAAAGTTCTTCGCGAAGGTTTTGGCAGCTGTGAATATATCACAGCTGTGAATATCAGAATTTCAGACAAGATAATAAGGAAGAAATATGTTAATATCAGGGTGGTGAAACACTGGAACAGATTGCCCAGAGAAGTGGTGGGTGCCCCACCCAGGAAACATCCAAGGCTAGGTTGGACAGGACTCTGAGCATCCTGGTCTAGTTGAAGACAGCCTGGGTGATCGCAGGTGGGTTGGACTAGAGGATCTTTACAGGTGCCTTCCAGCGCAAACCATTCTGTGATTCTGGGATAATACTTGATACAAGACATTTACCTTCAAAGTCAGATACAGTCATCCACAAGCACTAGGCACTTCCTGCTACACAAAAGGATATTGTGGCCTCCATGAGTGCTGACTCCTTTTTTTATGGCTCAGACAGACACAGCCACTCCATGCCTGAGCAATCTGTATTTCTCAGGCTCAATGGTTTAAATTGTGTACTTTATATTACACACTGCCAAGTGCCCACATCAGGCACTAACTGGTACATGAGTATTATGAATTTCTGTTTTGCTCATCCCATAAAATTGTCTGATTTTACACTTTGGACAATGAACAAGGCCTGAGAACATGTCTGTAAATAGATTTCACAAGCTGGTTAGATTAAACCTCTCTGCTCTCCCCTTCCCTCTCCTGCCTCCCCAAAGCACTGAGAATTCATCTTGCCACCCTAAAATATGTGAAGTTTGATTGGAAAGATTTAAAAAACTGGCTTTTTTCTTAGCCAGCATGTTCTATTTCACTCAACTTTAAATAAGTTTAAGTTTAAAACTGAAACAAATTTTGAAATGAACTGTTGCTGCAAAGGGAAAAAAATTGCACTGTTCTTTTTCCAGAAGATATTGAAACAGAACATTTTTACTATTGTGTCTAACTTTTTTTTAGTGTGACATTTAGTGTTTGACAGCTTTGGCAAAACTTCAAAATGCTTCTGGGATTGACATCGATTTGAGCTTTTACACAGTTTTACATCATTTGTCAAACAATTTCCATGCAGTAGATGTCTTTGTTACAAACAGCACATGATCACGAAACTGCAAATTGTTGCAACATAAATCCAAAACAAAATAGGATAGAAGATTCAAGAACAGTATTGTGTTTATAACGTTTAAAAGTGCAAGTGTCCCAGCTTTCAAATTTGAATTTTCTTATTTAATTGAAAATCAAATTACTATATAAAAGCAAAATAAAGGAAAAAACCTGTTTAAAAACAGAACAAGAAAAATGAATTAAATTTTCTGCTTTTACTTCAAAGACATGAATAAAATTGCCTCAATTGCATAATACCTATAATCAAGAAGACTCATGTCTCTTCCCTTCTTCTATAAACAGATAGCGTGCAAGGAAGTACATGCTATGGCTTTTCCTGTTTCTATCCTCAGCTACATGCAAATAGAGTTATTTTTACTGCAACACATTAGGAATTTGAGAAAATTATATACTGGAAAACTCTACTAAATTAGAGTATTTCTGTTCATGTATTTATAGCTAGAACATATAATATTTAAAGACCGTGCAGACTATGTTCTCATCTGTAGGGGTAAACAAAGTCACACTGTCATTTTTTCACATAACGAAATGAACTGAATTGAATCAAACTTCACTTAGATCTTGAGAGGTCCAGCAGAATCTTAGATATAGGCTCTACTATGTCTTACTAATCAATTATCTGGAATTTACCAGCTTTATGCACACTTTCAGATGTACAAACTCTTTTAGGAAAACAGATCAGAGCACAACCAGAATGGCATCATTTACAATGGAGAGGATTAGCAATGCAGAATACAGATTAAGACTTGGTCTCTTACATCCTGACTTCAGAAGAATGTATCCCCAACTCTCTCTTTTCCACTTCATCATGACAGGACCATTAATTCTTTCTCTCATGGATGTTCCATCAACAGTCCCAAGAACTTTTGAACAGGGAGTATTTTTGCTTTGGATTCAGTATTCCTGATTAACCAGTTTATATGAATACATATATTTTTATTTTATGACTATTTGAAAGAAATATTATCTTATGATAAACATTTCCAGTTTCTGTGTCAAGTTTCCAGCCGCAGTTTCGTGACTGACTGAAGAAAATTTTCGCATATTAACTTGTGTAAGGCTTGGCATTCCTGGGGTAGAGCTCATGAATTCCTTGTTTCCCACACAAGTCAATTATCAGCATTGTGCACCCTGTGTGAGCTCCATCTGAACAAACTGTCCCAGAATGTGATAACTGTAAGCAATAGCTCAGCTGAATGCATTTAGGCATAAAGACAGCAGGGCACTGAAAGTAAAGGCTGTCAAACCAAGATTTTAAATAGACTAGAAGAGAAAAACAAAGAAGAGCAAAACAAAGCATGGATGCACACTTGCTCATTTCCTATCTAAACCAGCAAGTTCCAGTCAAACTGTCATTAATAAAACCACTCACTTTACTCAAGATAATGGCTTGACCAAATATGCCATTTCAACAGGAAAAAACATGGGAAAAAAAGTGTCAGAAGGCTAATTCTTTTAGAGATGGAATTTACTTTTTTATTTTCCTTTTCTTCCTCTTCCCGCCCTTCCTTAAAAGTCCCTCTAATAAAATATAACTTTAAAAGGAGCTGGAAGTGTGGAAGACTAAAGAACTGACATATGTAACTGGGGTGTAGCAAAACAGTTTATCATAATCTTGGAGAAAGTCCTACTGCCACCCGACCTCTAGCACTTCTGCAGGGACAACAGTGGAGGAGTACACAAATTGTACAGAAATATCCCAATTATTGGTGTAGGAGCTTGGTAGGTGAAATGATAATAAGCATGTGACTGATAAAAATCAAGCTAACTAAACATAAAATGATAAAAGGGGCTGCACTTTTGCTGAATAAAAGGAGGTGTTTCTAGTTGTGAATTTTAGAAGCTTCAAGTAGAATTATCCATTATCAGAACTTCCTTTACCATTCAAACCCACAGCAAAGTTAAACTCACAGAAGAATAACATGTCCCAATATGCAAATTGCTGATAACTGATGCAACAGCACATCTCTTCATATAATCCATTCTCAAAGCACATACAATGTGTCACTGCTAGAGCGCAATACAGAAAGGTGGAAATGGGAACACAACGAAGGGAATTCATTACAGTTAACACTGAAAACAGCTATGAAGAGCTGGAATGCTATTTCCTGTAGCTCAAATTTGTACATTGGCAGTAAATGCTCTGTCAATTAGCTCCTGCTCCTGAATCCACCAGGCTCATCAAAGGTTGGGTCATTTAATTAATAGGAGCCAGTTGATTTCTGTGCTACCAGGAAATTCTAATTTGTTTAAATTAGGCAGTAAAATGAACAACATTTGGTGTCAGTGGATGATATGTTGAATAGGTACAATCTAGTACTAATAAACTGTCAGACATCCTATACAGAGAGCAGGAGATGCTGTACAGGGAGACAACAACCAGGTCACCTCTTCATCAGGCTGCTTGCTAATCTGACCCAGTTTTTGCCTTAAGTAAAAGGGAACCAAAAAGGACCAACAAGCTCTAGAACATTTTTTTGTGGAAAAGAATAAAATTTATTTAGTATCAGTAATAAATCAGATCCTTTTGTACAAAATACTTGACAGAAAGAAAACAAAGCTTAAGAACTTTGATATGCTGTATCACAGTGAAAACAGAATGCTGTGTAAGAGAACACTATGCCCATGGAGTAAGTCTAAATATTTTAATAGTTCATGATAAATTCAGGTGTTTTCCTTAGAAGAACGAAAGTGGGATACCTCTGCATTGAACAGTAATTTGGTGACTGCTACCTCAAAATACATTATGTAGGCATCCCTGCAGAGCAGATAACTATTCTTGCTGCTTTTTCAGAAAAAAACCTTCTTCCATCTTTAGTCAAGTGAGTCTGATGTGGTTAAAAGCACAAAAGCCAGGAGAAACTGAGCTTATTCCACAGCATAGAAGTCTAAAAGCTGTGCTAGTTTCCCACACTTTCTATGTTATTAAGCATCCACAAAACGGAAATCAATGTGGCTCACACATGTAAGGGTAGTACACACAAACAAAGTAAATAAAGCTCAGGACTGAGGGAAAAAACAATCACACAGCATTACTCAGTATCATTGCCCATGAGAAAGTACAGGGAGGAGAGTGAATGTGCACATGTGCCATGTCCCATGGTACGTGGTACGTGCTTTCCAAATCATGCCCTCCCACGTGCAGTGGTGGAATCAAGTGATTTCTGTTTCAGGTAATCACTGTATACTGGCTTGCCTTCATATACAGCAAATAAAGAGAAGCAAAGCCACAGGTCATGGTAATTGTAAATGAAAGGCAGTTAGTGTAACAAACCCATTTTCAATTCTCTCTTAATTGCTTACGTAGTTGTAACTTAAATTGAAATGACCTTTTCAAGAAATTATGTAAAAAAAAAAAAAAGTGTAATGCTTTTATCTGTTACAGCCATTGCTGGAGATGTTCAGTATTGACTAGCATTATGTGGAAGATTATGTGAGGAAATATGGAAGCACAAATAAGGTCCTGTGGTCAAACAGAATGTGCAATTAGCAAACACTACAAAAGGCCTTCCACGCCCTTCTCAGTGCAAACAAATTTTCAGTACTGATAAAAATTTTCAATGTCCTTCTTTCTCCTGCATATGTACTAGCAATTTATATTCTGAAGCCCAGTTCAAAGTTAACAGCCGTCTAAAACCAATTGCTCCCCACCATGCAGCAATGAGGGGTTATCCTTGCTGAGATTGGTGCTCAGAACCAGCACCAGAAAGACAAGCTTTTCAGAAAGAGAAGCTAAAGTTCAACTTGGCATTCCCAATCCAGGCCCTAACACCTTCCCAAACTCTAAGAGAGTACTCAGAGGACATGGGGAGTAAGACTGTCAGGTTTAAGAACTGCAACTTGACAAAACAATGAAAAGTCACTCTAGGGCACATCTTAATGTTCCTGCCTAAATGTTGCAATGTACTTCCCTTGTTTTAACATTACCTATAAACAAGAAGCTGTGCAGATGGGGCACTTTGACTGCACTGCAGCGGCTACTGGCAGTGGGTAAGGGTAGCCAGGTCTTGGTCTGACCAGGGGATAAGGGGAGACCAAGCCTTGAGCCCCAGAGCCAGGTGGAGGTGGCTGGGGCATGGAGTCCATGATGGGCTTGGTACTGTGGGGCACACTTTGCAAAACCTGGCAGCAGCAAATGTCTCTGCTGTGGTGTTAGGAAAGCAAACAGCACAAGTGCCAGCCTGAGAACAATACAGAGACTGTTTTAAAAAAGGAAAAGCTACACCATAGCCAACCTGCAGTGGGAGTAGACAAATGGATCCAAAATAGGGAGAAAAAGAAAAAGGAGAACAAAGACAGGTGAAAAGAAGAACGAGAAAATCACATGTTTGGAAAGAAAAGCACAAGAGGTCATAAGTGGTTATGACAGGAAGGCAAGTAAGGGCAGCAAAAGACTTGAGGTAAGGCAGAGCAAGCATAACATTGAAAAACTACAAATGAAACACATGAGCTGATGTAAGCCTGCAGTCACTGTTACTCAGTTCAAACAGTGAAGACAACAACTTTGGGTCTGGCACATGCATACCCTGATAATGTAGAGCAGAAACTGCATGCACCTGGGATCACCCAAGAGAGATACTAAGGCAACAGACTGGAGGAGAAAGCACGTGGTTGCAAGGGCAGTGTGAAAAGAGACAAGCAAGCACTGACACAGCAAACCTGTTTAAGGACTACTCCAGAATAATGCAGTTCTGCACAACAGAAAGACTGAGGTCTTCCTGACAAATCTAAGTGTCAGACATCAGGTCTAATACAATCAGGGCTGTGAGTTTGCCAGGTTTCATTCACAGCCAAGATGCCGCCATGCACTAACAGTGATATTACATCCCAAACTCCATGGGTAAGATGACAATGACACTGTGTCCCAAACATCATCAAAACAGTGCTGGTTATGCAGAAATGTGTCCTGATATTTCTTGTTTATTTCCCATCCACACCCTTGTTACACTTCAATGAAGTAACTCACAGAAATATGGCCCCAAATCTGGCCTCGTTCTTGACATTCAATCCTTTTAATTCTCACTGCTTTTGGGAGATCAGAGTTAATCTCTAAATTCTTGTACTTTTCACTGTTAAACTTTCAAGTTATTTCTGACTTCTGCAGATTTTAACCATTCTTCAAAACAATGGCTGTCTGTTATACTTGCAGTATCTCTTTCATACATGGCAGGAAAATCCTACCTTGTACTCTACAGAGATTTTAAACCATCTCCATTTGAAGCAGTAAAATTTGGCTTTTATTCAAGTGAAGCAAAAATTCCAGATCTATCCACAGAATAATTATCTGAATATCTTTGAAGGGCATTCCAAAAAGGCAGAACAATTTGTTCCTTAGTCCAGAGGGAAGTTTCCTGTTACAGTCACCATATAGCAATTTAAAAACTGTGCAGATAAAAAAGATATGGAGGCTATTACTAGGAGGGACATTTGTTACCTTCACCTGGAGTGAAATTCCATAGGATTTTACTGAGCCATTCCCTGAGAAGTGCTACTATGAAAAACATCCTTGGCAAGCAGGGCCACAGGCACTCAACAGAAGCTGAGTTCTCAAAGGAGTCCAAGGATTCCTGTGGCAGTGATGATTGAAAACTTTCTGAAGACTGCAAGTCTAGTGATTCTTCACAATTCTTCATCATAGCAACCACCCAATTTCATCTTTAGACACACTGTGAAGTATACAGGGACTTACATGGTATTTTCACTCTTTTTGCAGCTTTAGACCATAACATTTTCTTTTGGATCCCAAAGAAAACTGAATCAACTATTTTAGAATATTCTGTTGTGCCATATTTCTCTTGTGCTTTTTTAAGTGTCTATTTTGTTACTGTGGCCAGAATGTTTATTCATTCCATAATTCAGAGCTTTATTATTGCAGTGAATCGTGAACTATGAGTTTCCAATTTCAAAGTGAATTTTAAAAATCAAACCCAAGAAGAATAAAATAATTGTTTTCTCCTCCTTTTACCTTCAAACTTAATAAGTACATGAATCTTTGCAGTTTTGCAGGGCTCTCGCTTTTGTAAGAAAGTTTTTTTTAGTAGGTTTCAAAAGGAAAATCACTGTGACAACAGTTCTGTGTCCTCTTAAGCAAAGTTCTAGTAGTCCTACTATGATTGTTCTTTTAATCGTATTTATAAAGCAACAATCTCCACCTCATAATGGTCAGAAATGAAGCCAATATTGTGATAGATAATTTAAAAGTCCTGCTAATTTACAAACAACTTTTATTTGAAAAAACCCCAACAAAGAAATCGGAGTACCAAGCAGTTCTCACAGCCATGACTTGACATATGTGCTTTGGATCCCAGCTGGATTCCTGCACATGAAAGGAAATGTATGTGACACAGCTGTAAATTACAAACAGGGAGTATCTGAAGTTCTTCCCAAAATGGGAAAGTTGCTGAGCTGGATGCATCTTGACTTTATCTGAAATTCAGGATGATGTAAATCCTAAACAAGTGAAGAGCTCATGTCAATGATGTTAGACTGATGAAATTAAGTCAACAGTGGAAAAACACACCCCCCACCCTCAGAAGTACTGGCAATTCAGCGCTAGGAGGAACAAAACACCAGAGAACATACAAACAGGGGACGCTCATGACTAAGAAGTGAGTTGGGCTTAAGAGAATAACACATATTTTCCTTCAGCTTTTATTTCTGTCATCTGGCTCTGAACCTAAAAGATCTTCTGATCATCTCTATGGTACTGGGTGGCCAGAAGTAAGCCTCCAGACTAATCCTTATTTTACTACTGCAGAGGAGATTTTGACAAAACAGTCATATTCAAAATCATAGTGGACAGATTTATAGAGGAATTTTTTTTTGTCAGACTGCCAAAAATGATTTATTTACATTATGCATCCTCTGCTGAACTTGACTTTCTCTGGCACCTGTTTAGTCTTTCTAAGAATCCAGCGCTGTAAACCCTGAGCTTCAGAGCTTACATAGGGAAGGCTCACAGACAGAATACTTGAAGTACTTTACAGTACTTGAAGTAAAGGCTCCTGAGATAGTCTTGAAGTTTGGGGGTTATTAAAGAATGAGACTTTCCCAGCTGGCTTGTTTTCCATCTTCCATTTAATGAACTAGTCTTTTCAAATTACTATAGGAGGTGTTGAGAGGGAAGATGTGATTCTTTAAATTTGAAAATACAGATGTTTCCTGACAGGAAAGAAACCAAGCCCAAACATTTAAGTTAACTAAAGACCAATCTAGGTCTCTTGAATTACTGTAGTCTTCAGCATGCCTAAGAAGACTTAATTTCTGATAAAAGCATAGACTTTTACTAACACTATGTCAAGGAGGAGTGCATTTCCCTGAGTGCCATTCATGCAAAAGGAATACATTTTTCATGCTTTATTTAGATTAACAAAAGGTTAATAGGCACTGTCAATAAGGGAAGATCTAATGAGCCTTTAAAACAATCAAAGAAGTAGAGGTCAGTCAGGAAACACTCTTACATACCATTTATAGTAACATGCTTCCTTCTCCTCTAGGAGCTCTTCAATATGCATTTAAAGTCAGGAGGTTATGAACATTTTACACACAATACATGAAGAGTTTTGCAACTGTCCTCATTCAAGTCATTAAAAAATTACACATCATCTCCCCAAAATTACTGCTTTTTGCAGGGAAGAAACAGGAGCAGCAGAGAGGTTTGCTTCAACTGAGCTCAGATGGTTCGAAGGAAGAATAGTTCCTAAATCCAAAATGGTTATTTAGAAAATCCTGCCATCAACAACTTGCTTCGATGTGTCAGACACACATTAAAGAACACACTAAGTGCCAGTCAGCTAGAAAGCTCCATTTGTATCAGTTTTCCAGATGCAGGTGGTGAGTCACTGATGTATGCGCTATTCATTGACACTGGGTATTACAATGAGATACATCTTGCCTGCTCTAGAGACCCTGTAATTTTGGAAACCCTGAAGGCAGGTACTGCAGAACTTGTCTCCTACAGTAACCATGCGTCACCGCCCTTCCTGCCCACCTTTCCCTGCTCTCTTGAGTTTTCTTTCAGCATCCTCTGCTACTTTGTAAATGTCAACAAACACACATTGGAAACAGAAGTTGTGATTTTGCTCCAGTGCCTTAGTAAGAGCAAATTGATCTTAAAACAAGTCACAGACCACTTGTGTGCACTTAGCCAGATTTTTCCTGATAGTCTCAGAACTGTGATGATTCCATCTACCCCTGCACAGTAAGAGTTTGCTACTCAGACAGGTATAAACAATAATGTTATAAGCACACCATCTCCTCATCAAAAACTTCAAGCTGTAATTATATAAAATGACCAAAACTACATTTTTGGCACACTGAGGAACATGAGATTAAGGGATTAATTCACTCTGTCTACAGGTGAAGAAAAAACCATGATGAGTTCAAGAGGGTTTGACTGGTCTTTAAAACACTGAATACAAAAAACGGTGAGGATGAGTCATGTGAGACCCTCCCTGAGTGATGATATGAAGTTATGAAGTTTTACTTCAGGAAACTGTTCTGCATCAGTGAAAAACTCTCCTCCATTTAGTGCTGGTTGTACTATTGCATGAATCAACATCAGTAGGTAAAATGGAATTACACGAGTCTAAGACAGAAAAAACCCCAAAATCCAGTTTAGTTTTGCGTAGAAAGCTACTCTTTAATTTCCTACTACAATTAATGTTGGCAGCCTTGTTTCACATCCCATGTGGTTTACCAGTTTTGTTCAGAATATTTAAATTTTTTCTAAGAAATTGCCTCAGAACATATCTTCAAGGAAGTTTTACAGAGGTTACCATGTTTCTGCTCAGTCACAGATCTTTTGCACTAGTCCTGGCAGGCCCAAATACAGTGAATATTAGTAATCATCAATAAGCATATGTTTGTTCTTAGTAGATAATTTCCGAAGGATCTTTGAATTTCTCTTCATTTTTGAGATACAACTTTTCAGCATCATACCAAGAGTGGATCTTCCTAAGGTAGAAACTGCTAGACCCCAATGCCTCTGGACAAATATCAACTGTACATGTTTTTTATTGTTCACAGAAGTCCGAGACACTCTAAACAGTAATATAAAGAAATTGTGAGATTTTTCTATTTGTGATTTTATTTTACCAATGCAATATGCTGTCTTACAGGTCTTTTAAATTTGATATGTTATGGATTGTATTTTACTAAGTTCCTCAACTTAAGAAATGTCGAAGGGTATACTGATATAGTTTAAAGAAACAGAGACTAAATTATAGGACTAGAATCAGAAAACATCAGGCCAAAAAGTAAATGCAAAAACCAATTTTAAAGCAAATAATGTGCAATATTGATATCTGAAGGAAAAAAGGAAAACTAACCAGCTTGGGTTCATTTTCAGTAGTGTACTTATATAAAACAAAATCAAGTTAAAAGACGAACTGTATGTTTGATCAGATTTCAATGGTAAAGCAGTATCTGAAGAGGGAAAAATGAATGTTTATGACTAACTGATGACTAAATTATATCCCAAAGTTGAATACATTTCTTGAATGCAATTCAAATTGGGATCAGAAAGTCTTTGTAATTATTCCCATATTTTTGCTGTACAGATAGCTGCTTCTGTTATAGCAGCAAGAGTGACCTTGTGAAATGTTACCCTTTACTTAGGTACAATTCTTGATTATAGAGCAAATCATACTGTCTCAGTGTATTTAAATGATTGGTAAGTCTTGATGGTCCTGCAGAGCCAGTGCAATATTGGAAAGGTGAGATGGATTATACATTATGGTACATGTTTCAACGGAGTTTGTCAGGAGACAGTTGCAGAATCCTTACATTGAGACTTACACTGCTCAACCCCTCATACAACATTTAAATATTCCTGTACTTTCAGTTACTGCAGATGTTATTATGCAGAGCTAAAAGCAGCCCACAAAAAGTAGATGAAAAAAGACAGAAGAAAAAAAAGGAAAAGCGTGCAGAAAGAAGACAAGAACCCAAGTATTGAATAAATCCTATGACACCTACCTGGAAGCAGCTTTAAAAATGCATGTTATAGAAAGAAGCTTAAATGGAAGCCTGAGAACAAAAATCCAATGCACAAATGTTGCTATTCAACTGAAATAAGTGACATTAATTAGTCTGTATTACAGCCGTAAGTGTATATTTATTCTGGTTTTCCAAAAAGTCAGAAGGGGTTGCACAAACTGGCATCTGCCCTAAGAACCAGCCTAGGCTCATTCACAAGCTCTGAGTAACTGACAAAACCCCCTAATTTTAAACAAACACTGCTTCTTTCAAAATATTTGATCTTTGCTACTCTGAGTAGCTACAAAATTAATTTTTAATGAAAACATAAAAAGAAAGAGCAAAATATTTCTGTGGAAAGTTGACATTCAAGAAACTCAACAGAAAGGCAGCAGTTACAGCAAAATGTTAGACCTGAAAAAGCTCAAAACTGAGGAAAAAGATTAAATGGCAAAAGTAAGCATACAGTCTGTTTAAAATGTTGCAACATTTTAGACCTACTTGCACTTACTGATATGTCTAAAAAGTAAACTTGTCAATAAAAGCCCATCATGTTTGTTCTCTGACATTGATTTTGAGGCTGGAATGATCCTGAACAGTTGGACAGGTTTACATCAACCATTACAGTTGAACTTTGCAAACTGTGAAAAACATGGATTTGTTTTCTAAAACACTGCAGTAAAGACTCTATCAAAAGAACGACACTATTTCCATTAAAAAGCCCTTCCTTGGCAGATGTTCATTAGTGTTTAATGCTGGTCACAGCTGGATTAAACTCAGGAAAGCTGACCTCAGCGCTTCAAGCTTGGAAGCTTATTTGCATCTCTACAGACAAATTCTTCAGCCTGCAATCCAGCTGAGTATAGCCAGGCAAGTGTTACAGCTTTTCCCATGGCGTTCAAAGCTGACTTGGAAGTCTCTGAGCAGGGGCTCCCCTGTGACTTTCATCACCTTCCTTTCATAGCTGGGTTGGAAGTAATGTTAAAACAGGGAATGCAGTTAGGCTTTGGAAAAAATAATTATGGCTAGAGAGGCTATCTGATTGCTTCCACCGATTTTGCACTGCACCACATATAAAGATAGTCCCCAGAGTAAATATGAAAACTGCAGAGGTGACATTCAAAACTCAAGTCAGCCTCAAAATCTGCGAAGTTCTGAGTTTATGGTGAACTTCTGGGTTTCTGTCACCTTGCTTATTTCAGTGACCAAGAAAACATTATACTGAATGACATCAGCCATCACATTCTGATGGTTACCCCAGAAATAAAGTGCAAATAATTTCTGCTGTGTCTGCACAAGATACAGTATTAGTATAGTATACAGTATAAATATGATAAGCTTCTGCATGTAGGCCTAGCACAGACGGAGACAGGCCTAAGACGATAAAAATACATATAAGTATACTACTACTAACTGTTTTAATTTCAAAATAGGAAAAAATGTTGGTAACTTAGGAAATGTGAAGATCATTTTTTCTTCAGATGCTCTTAGCTGTTTCTTTTGAAAAGGTAAGAAAAATACAGATCACATCAGACAGTGTCCAGGCAATGACAGAGATCTCTTTAGCAAATTAATCTTTCACAAAACAATAGGAAGCGGAAATACCTAACAGCTTTGTTTTAAAAAACAGAAAGATCTCCAAGCAGTGATATCCAGTAATGGTCCTCTATGTATTAATATTAGGCTCACCCTTCTTCCCGAAGATAGAAGAGTAATACAATAAACAAGAGGGCCTGACATGGAGACAGAGGCCTCACTGGTGACACAGAAAATTCCATCTGTATTTTACAATATGTATCTCTGTTCCTTTTCTCACCAGCCAGCCAAGAGAGTTAACTGCTTCAGGACTCAGAGAAAAAGAGATGTGCAGACATGATCTACATACACTTTGTCCTGGTGAAAGTGTGCAGATGTTACAGAAGAAAAAAAATGGCAACTGCTCCGAGAAGAGAGGACAATTGAAATGTGACAGATTATATTCCCCACAACAGCACCATGTTCCCTCTGCTGCATCACATGCAGTCAGGATTTTGGAGTACATACTGCTCCTCTTGGGCAATGAAAACACAAAATTAACAGTGAAGTCACAATCCACAGCTCAAAAACCCTACTTCACACTTACAGGACCAACAATGCGTTTTGATACAACCATTTGACATTGTTTTGCCATTATGTCAGACTGCCAGGAACCTCACCTACCTTGACTTTGATCAGTATGACAGCAACTGAGGATAGGTGGGACTTTGCACGCACACATAACACCTCCCTTCCCCCCAAGCCCATCCTCCCTGTCCCTCCCACCCTTTTTTCCTTTTCCCTGATGTTCAATGTGGTTCTTCCTAACATAGGAACACCAGGTGGGTATTGCAGGAGGAACTGTCTGTATGATTGCACAATCAATGCATTCCAGAGATGGGAGAGCTGACACGTTTGCATTTACTGTGGAGCACATCAGCCAGTGAAAGTGTATGGAATGCTGCTGGAGACTGGGACAACTGGGCAAACTGGCCTCCCAAGGTTGTAGGCAGCTTCTGGGTGGAGGCCTCCTCCCTGCCAGGGATGCCTGCAAGGTCCATCCATCTAGGCCGAAGACTGAACACTCCCTTTTGGATATCTGAGTAAAAGTGAGTAAGATTCAACCAAATATGGAGAAAAGATCCTAGAGCATCCCCATAGGTGCTTTGTTGCTTTGTAGTTGTGAAGTCTGCAAGGCTGAAGACTGTAAACCTGTATATTTCTAGCTGAACTGGTTTATATTATAACTCTTTAGATACTATAATTCATTGCAATAGATTATAAAGTTGTTATTTAGATACTGCACTGGCAATGTTTAGAGACTGTATTAGCCATAAACCCAATAATAAACATCCTCACAAACCCTGTGTCTTACTTCTCATGTGTAGCCAAGAACACTTCCCTCTATAACTCTGCTACACACAGTTTGGTCCCTTTGTTGCCCAGGAAGTATCCCATGCTATCAGGGATTTCCTTCAACATCTCAAGACACATATAAGAAACCTAAACAGTAAATAAAATCACTTCCTAAATCAATGTGTTTGCCCTAAGCAGGAGACACAGGATATTTAATAGGTACAAGCTGGATAATCTCTCTGTGGGTTTCCTGCTACTATCAAAGCAAGAGAGCACAGGGAATCTTCCAATGATGCAATCAGTTGTTCCTGATCTCTACAAACAAGCCTGGCATCCCTTCTTTAACATCTGTAGCACGGTGATGTCAAAACAGCCCCGCTGAACACTTCCCAGGGTGCTATGGATATATGCCACTACTGTTGCCGTAAAGCTTTCCTTGTTCTGTGTGGGCTCTACCACTTTCCTTCTCCCTGGGCTCCTTGGCATGCTTTCTGGGTGCAAAGACATGGAATCTTACCTTCTGACTTCAAAGGGCTTAATTCATACCCTGAAGAAAGGAGCTGAGGTGCTTTGATCTGCCATATGAAGATATTGATCTGCCACCTGGAGATGCCAATCTCTCCTGCAGTTCCTTGCCAGCTCCTCCAGCAGGTACAGCTGCAGGAAGGAGGAGGTGCCAAGGCCACTTCTCTCCCTGGCCCAACAGCCTGCACGATCAGGTGGTATAATGGACTAGGAAAGGGATGCAGCTGATTGTTGCCATGGGGGTGGTGGCAGGGTGGGCTGGGGGCTGGTGGGGAAAAGAGTACTTCCCAGACAAATCAGTTTATCAAGCCAGCCTTCCATGACTGCAAAAAAAGCTTTTGCCAGGCAGGTGGGAGGCAGCCATGGTTAGGAAACAAGCAGCCAGGCACAGCTGAGCTCAATTGTTTCACTGCTAGTGAAAGTATTTATTTTGGGAATAAAGAAAACAAGAAACCACCCTTGCTCCTCATGAGGTGTCTTAAGGCTGAGTGCCAGTGACTTTGCACAGCTCAAACATCATTCAGGGGTACATTGGGTGGAGTAACAGGCACAAGCAGAAGTACATTTGGTCCCTTGTCTTGGCCTGTGGTGTGGCTCCAGCAGCAGGAATGAACATGAAAGACAAAAGAAATCAGCTTGTACTGCTTTCACATGCCACACATGAATTTAATGAGACCAATTTAAACCAATTAAATGAACCTGAAATTTGGAAGAACATTTCTGTGTTGACTGTATAACCAGTTCCAGCAACTTAGGCTCCAACAAATCTGAGAACTATGTATATTAAAGACAAATAAGCAAGCTGGTTTAGGAAACGACAACAGCACAAAGTTTTATATAAGTTTAGTGCCCAGCTTTGCCTTATTTGAAATATGAAAAATTGAATTTTTTTTACGATCCTTCAATTTTTCTTAATCTTTAACTATGTTTGCTAGTTCTACCAGGAAGAATAAAATCAAAAGTCAAATTATCAATAAAAATATGATTTTCAAAGTAAAAATTATTCCAACAAAACCAGAAACCAAAGAAAATGGGAAATACTACAGTATAACATGTAAGATTTCCAGGTTCACTTCTAGATGATTAAGCTTGAGGAAAGCATTCAAATGAAATCAAAACATTTCAATGAAGAGAAAAAGGAAAATTATGGTACTCCAGAGGCTGCAGTGATAACTGTAAAACAAAACTCAAAAAACTAGTAGTTTTTGCGACCTTATCTTAGCGTAAAGAGAGAAAAGTGGTTGGAAGATGGGAAGAGTAGTGAGAATAGATTCAGAGTCCACATGACAAAACAGATATAAGACAACAGAAGCATGTTAAAATAAAACATGTATCAGTAGCAGAGCTAACAATGCCATCAGTTAAGTCTTCTTTACACATCCCACTACAAAATCTAGTACTTGAATGTTTTAATCTTTGCTCCAACATATTTACTTGAGGTGACAATCTCAGTATCAGGTGCCTGTTTTTTATGGAAATCTCCACCTGAAACGATTTGGTGATTCCTTAGTGGTTTGCTCATGCTAAGTATTGTGGGTTCTTCATTTTGAAAACAGCTTTTGAATTAGAAACACCAAATAATTTTGTGGAAATTTGCTCCAATTCCACTACAGGCTTCACAGTGTGCCTAAATTTGTACAGGTCCCTGGCACAAGGCACAGTTTTATCACCTGAGGCACAGACAGACTTTTCTTGCAGTGACTGCTTATATAATGCTATTATAGGTCAGTGTAGGTCTCAGTCTGTTGGTGAGATGTTTGTGCTGTTATCTGAGCTGGGAAACCAAACATAGGAGTGATCCCTTTTGAGTCCTAAGGGCATGGAACATGGTGGCACATGTTGGAAATTCCTACGACAGTGGCAAAATGCTGACAGATTAATCTACACCTGGCTCCCAAACATGCCTACGTATGTCTCACTGAACCATAAATCAAATATGTTTTTACAAGTTTTCTTCTTTTAGAAATCACTCAGCAGATATTTTGAGCTCAAATCAGGATCCTTTTTCCCATAAGAGTGCCAAGCCCTTTCCAAACCAGGTTAAGTGAGGAGCAGATTAAAGTATCAGTGGCTTAAGCATCTAGAGAAGCAACATTACAAAGGAATATCTAATGCTGCCTTGTAGAAGGTAAGTCAAAGAACCATCACCCACTGTCAGTGCAGAAAGCTTGTAAACTTCTTCCAAACAGCTGCTCTTACATTTGACAGCAGCTGATTTGCACAATGGGGCTCTCTGTCCTCTCCCAGGTGCATCTCCTTCCCCGGCTTCATCAGAGTTGGAAAGGAAAATCAACATCCTATGCCTAAACTGTTTTCAGACAAGCCTACCAAAAAAGCTTAAGAACACATCTTTTGAAATAAATATGCTAGGACTTCCCTGTCTGGAAAAGAGATAGCTAAGTAGTGAGATTTACAAAACTAGAAAGAAGAGATGACCTGACTGATTAGTCACTGTCTCTTTAAATTAAAAAAATAAAGAACAGAACCCAACCAACAAACCAAACACCCCCCCAAAACCAAAGAAACAAGCCCCGTCCCCAAGAAATGAAACAACCCAAAAACCACAAACCAGAAGGAAAGCTAATGCAACTAGGAAGTAGCAGATTGAAGGAACAGAAAGACACATTTTTCCACAAGCTTGTAGCTGTGCTGTGAAGATCCTTACTAAATGGCATGTAGGATCCTAAAATCTTCTACATCTGCATGTTCAAGTGGGCAACTGTCAACTTTACATGAAAAAGCATTCAAAGGTAATGAATATCAAGGTACCACCTCTGGCTCCAAACCCCACAGACACACGACACCAGAGGAAGGTGTGTTATTCAGTGATTGCTCCACTCTGCTCTTTGCTGTGCATTTGGCAAGCAACCACTGGAGCTCCAGGAGATAGGATACAAAGCTAATAGAACTTTAGGTTTACACTGGCACAGCTGTTACTGTTTCACAATGCTTTTGAAAAGACAGGCCTGCAAGGAAGACAGATATGAGTAGCAACATGTGTAGTTCAAAATATGTTTTCTACTACAAAGTAAAGTACAATTTATTTAATTAGTCAACCTAGTTTTGTTATCCCTTGTCAGTACATCACAAAATTAACCAAACTTGCTATGTCATACAAACACGATACGAGCTCTTTCCTCTACTTTTAGTAAAGAAATACTGGGTAGGCTCACGTCAGTTCACAGCTCTGTGCCAGCAATTCCTATTTTACTGCCAGAAGAAAACCCAAGTTATGTACAATGTACACACCAAGAGCTCAGAAGGTGGTGTATGGCAGAGGTAGCACAAAATTCACAGTTTTTAAAGGTGTAAAGTCCTCTGCTCTTCTCTTGAACTCTACCCTGTCTTCTGTCTGTAAATGGCACCTCTCAGGCTCACTTACAAATTACTATATAAGCACCAGTGTGGGAGTGCAGCCAAGAATGGGAAGTCTAAGCTGCATTCCCTGTTTAGGCCACAGACAAAGTAGTTTCTTTAGTATCTTTTACAAAAATAGGCAATTTGTTGTAAGGAAGGACACACCAAATGAAACAAAAGGCAGCTTAATAAAGTCTCTTAACAAGTAGTCATTTAGGACCAGTTAGACTGGTAGATATTCCCTTGTGAAAAAAAACCCTCCTAATAATTTTTCCATTACCAGAATAAATACAGCATTCATGGTGGTTTTTTGACTGCTCTAAATCCACCACTTCCAATAGCCGGCAGCAACTGGAAGTTCCACAGCCAACCTGTCTGAATTCCAGGCAGTGCTGTGACAAGCAGGAGTCATTTGAAGAACTAAAGGAACAGAGTATTCCCTAAGCTTTTGCCATATGCTTATTCTGCTGCTGAGATTGTACCAGAGATAGATGGAAAAATACTTATTTATTGCAGATTAGGATCTGCCCCACTCCACACGCCTCCATCTCCCCTTGCAAAACTTGTGGAGCAGTTCTTGCAGCATTTACTCTGTCTGTGATTTCTGAACTACACGTGAAGATAAGCCAGAGGATGCATAGGTTTTGGATCCAGTCACTGATGACAGATTAAGATCAATTTGAGAGATTAATAGCAGGAATGAAGAAAAGAGAAGGGGGCTATCATGGCTTGTAAAGTCTCAGAAAAGCCAAAAATACCTAATTTTCAATCCCTCAATAATCAAGTCTGTGGCAAGAATCAAATCAATTTCTGAACACTGTGTTATAGTGTGGTAGGGCCCTGGACACAACAGGAAGAAATGTGCCTAGTTGAACAGTCTAATCCAAGTGTACAATTTCAATGAAAATGGAGCACACTTGGGGCCAGGCACTTAGGAAGGTGATAGTCAAAAGAAAGGCAAAGCTAGGATTTTTTAAGTCCAGTTTGTAAAAAGACAAGAGCTAACATTCTTGTGATGGGAAGATCAGAGAAAACATTCCCTTTCGTGCTCTTTCAGTGCATTCAATGTCTCAGGTTTTGTCATTTAGTGACAGAAATCCTAGTGACAGAAATCTTTTTGCACTTCTCATTTTCTCCTTTTCTTATCCCCTTCCCTCCCCAATGTCTTTGTTTCCACTGATGTATTCCTTGCATTTTCCCACAAGATGCTTTCACAGAATGGGTCAAGTTGGAAGGGCCCACTCCACTGTGAGTCATCTGGTCCAACACCCCTGCCCAATCAGTGCCATGTCAGAGCACATGGCATTGCACTCTGTGCAGATCATTCTTGGATATCTCCATTATGGGAGACTCTACAGCCTCTCTGGGAAATCTGTTCCAGTTCTCTGGAATCTGTTCCAGTCACGGCACAATAAAGAAGTTCTTCCTCATTTTCAGATGAAACTTCCTGCACATCATATTCTGCCCCTTGCCTCTTGTCCTATTGCTCAGCAGAGCCTCATCCATTCTCTTGACATCTTCTTCCCTCTACCCCTATTTTCTTTTATTTTCTCTTTGATATTCCACACTGCTTGACTTCAAATAACCATTGCCTCTGATGGGTACATGAGGGAATGTGTGACACATCATTTCTGAATGGCAGCAGACTGCTTGCTGAGGGACAAACCCTGGTGTCGTCCCCGGACACAGTTCTGTTTTCTTTGTAGGACCAAGAGCTCCCAGCAAACCTCCTGAAGTGGGATAGTGGAAGTGAGCTAATCCACGGAGAGAAAAAAAAATAATCCCAAAAGATTTACGAAAGGATCTATCTTCGTATCTTCAATTAGGGTGCATCCAACAGTTGTCCTGCCTGCTCCACAGGAAACACTGAGTTTTTGCTATAGAGACAACGTAGGTCACTACTAGAATTCAGAAAATACATTTTGGCAAGCATTGAGGAAGAACATATGAAGAACTTGGAATAATTACCATTAGGAATAACATATTAGAAGGAAATTCTTCACCATGAGGGTAGTGAGGCACCAGAACAAGTTGCCCAGAGAAGCTGTGGATGCCCCATTCATGGAGGTGGCCATGGCCAGGTTGGATGGAACCCTAAGCATCCTGGTCTACTGACAGATGTCCCTGCCCATGGCAAGGGGTTGGAACTAGATGGTCTTTGACCCTTCCAACCCAAGCCACTTTATGATTCTATGATCTATGTGAATTCTGTTTTGCCATCTGAAGTCCAGAAGGGTCCATGAGAACAACAGCTCTGTTATGTGACATGTGACCGTGAAAATTTACCTGAGCATGTTTAAAGACTGCAAGAAACACGTAAAAAACCAAGAAACACATAAAAAACCCTCATAAGTATTACAAATGAAAAGGTATCAAGACCTTAAAATACTGCAAAGCTTTCTCCAAACTGCTGCCACAGAATCCTTGTCATCATTACTAACTTCCTCACATAATGTGGGTGTTACAGCATTTAGTAATTTGTTACAGAATTTATAAATGGATTTACTTTTGTCACAGGCACTCTGGTGAGAAATCTCTTGTTGACACAATGGCAATTTCTTCTATGAAAACTGTCTTTTAAGCTCACATCAAAGATACCCTGAATAACCATTAACATTTCAACAGCTTTTTAGAACGCTGGGTTGTAATTTAGGCATATCAAGATCATAGTGACTCCTAAGCAGTTTAAGTCCTATCACTAAAAAGGATGGAAATTAATTATGAAATGAACACAGGGTGGGGCCATCTGTGCCATGCTTATTCATGCAGAACAGGGTGTACCTAGACAATTCCCCCATGGGACCCTTCTGCAAAATGTACTACAGGCCTGTTCAGATTAAATTGAGAAGAGATATGTAATAAAACATTCCTTCTCTAACTTCTTAAGGCTAACATGTTACTTCTAAGGAGACAAACTAGTGCGCTTCTTCTGGTGCAGTGCCTAGGTTAATCTCAGTCACTAGCAGATTTATGTTTTCTTTTGCTGCAGCTCTACTGCACAGTGAATAAAACACACTTATGTACATAAGAGGAAAATATGGAATAAATATGAGCCATCCTTCCTGAATTCCAACTGCAACAACCCTGCCAGGATGGGAAATGCCTAATTGCTGGCATTCCCTATGTCCTTTGCTTTGCCAGGTGCTTTGCCAGTGAGATTTACATCCCTTCAGCCTGAAGCACCAGACTGACAAGACAGAAATACAATTCTAATTCAGGCTTTGGATGAAAGCAGGCTGTAGGGATTATACAGAGAGTTTCTGTGCATTTCTTTGCTAGTGTGATCTCAAGCCTCAGTATCACAGACCTGTCATTTGCTTCCTGCCCTTATCACAGAATGCACTCTTCAAGTTGTGCTCAGCCCCCCTTTTCCATTCAGATCATCTTTATCTTTTCTTTGTGTGTCACCACAGTCCTTCAACACACAGCAAGCTGCTGTGCAGGTGTCTTCTCTTTCACTCTGTCTAAAACAGGTCCAGCCTGCTCTCTGGCTGTGTACCCAGCCCTGCATGTCTCAGCCAACACAGACCCTCATCTGCCCTGAAGTTTCACAATGCAAGATCACCTTTAGGGAGTACCTGCATGATGCTAACAGCAGCAGGTGACAGCTACAGGCTGTACAGAGAGATGGGTTCAACTGCACTTCAGGTAAGTTTACTCTAAATGACTATCCAAACAAAATTTCAATATTTCGAGAATATTCTCCTGGAATACGGAGACATCACTACAGGAGGGAGACACAAATGCATGGAAGTGCTTAAGTAAAGCAGATAGGCATCTACAGGGCCACCAAGATGCCTTCAGCTCACATCCACACAGCTGCAAAAACACAGCATCTGTATTTTTGCATACTTTCCTGTATCCCTTCCTCCCAGTTTAGGTTTTGTCCCCACTAAATTTGAACCTATTCCCTCCTCCACACTGCTTTGGCACCAACAAAGGGGTCACTGAACGCACACAAGAGACAGGCTTCCTGCTCTTGCTTCCCAGGCTTGGCCACATCCCAGCCCACAGCAGCTGGCTCTGGCTGCTGCAGGAACTCTGCTTCATCCCTGCAGCCCGGGGACACAGCGTGCTCAAACACCCTCCTTCGGGAGCACACACAGCCTCGTCAGTGCTAATTGCTGGAAGAGCCTAAGCAAACTGTGATGTCAGGGGCTTTGGAGATTGTAGTGGCTAAGTGCAAGCTACTTTCTACTGAGCACACACAGAACTGAAGAGTTCTTGCAGGAGCACCAGAATTTGAGCATACACTTTCACATACAGAGTAAGAGAAAATTCCATGGTAAACTACAGGCAACTGTGAATATTTCAGCAAGAAGACTGAGGCAAAATGTAACCTCATAACATGTTAGCACCACTGCCTACACTCATTCTGCCATCAATGAGCTTGAAAGTGCAGAGAAGGACATAAAATTGTGTTTATTTATGATGCATCTCTTTACTCTTTATGAGAAAAACAATAATTTAAGGTAGGAGGGACTTCTTGGGGGTCATCTAGCCTAGGAAGGACCTTTGAAGTTAGATCAGTATGCTGAGGGCCTTGCACTGTCCTGTTTCAAGTACTTTGAAGATGGAGATCCTATGTCCTCTCTGACAAAACCTTTTCTGTCTGCAGAAGAATGTTTTTCTTATGCTCATGCGAGTCATCTTTTCTTGCAGTTTGTGAACCATTGCCACTTCCTACTTTTTGTGTACACAGAAGAAACTGGCTTGTCCATGAAAGCTCCTGTAGGTAAGAAAAAACAAAGCCAGTTTCTTCCACTTCCCTTGTTTATTGTGTGCTCCTGCCCTCTACCCATCCTAGTGTCCCTCCACTGGACTGCCTCCAGCTTGTCAGCAATATTTGCAAGTATTTATAAAGCTCTCCAGATTGCTCAATCCCACAACAACACACTAGTTTAACAACAGTAATATAAATATTATGAATAAATTTTACAGATCCTTCATGATTCATTAAAGAAAATGATTGCATGCAAAGTGGTAGATCTAGCCAGTAATTACCACACAGCACAGGGCAGTTTCTGTAGGTGTGTTGTACAGTAAGATTAAAAAATAAAGCTTATGCAATAATATAACTACTAGGAAGAAAATGTCCCAAGGTATTTGTGTACTTACACCTCACCTGAAGGCATGTTGGGTCTAAGTACAGGGTTACGAATTTTGAGCCACAAGTACTTTCTTTTAGAATATTCCACATCTGACAAAGCCCCATATTTCTGTGAACTGAGATGATTTTGATGTGCTTCTGAAAAATATTTCTGAAAAGCCTCATTAACCACTTTGTACACTTAAGAATTGGAAACACCTCTTGTGATGAACACCAGTCTGTTTGAAGTGGTCTACAGAGAAGCTCTCCAAATTATCCAACTCTTGGGAAACAATAACTGATGAAAACTCCTCCAGCATAGTAAGGGCAGTTACCTTATCCCATGGCACTGTTCTGCAGCTGTCACAAAGGGTTTCATGGTTTCATGTCAGGTCACAGTGAGTTCTTGTTGTCACAAAGCCTAACTCCTCACTTTTCATTGTACAGAGAAACAATGAGGAAAGTGGGAACCACGTGGTATCAGTTGTGATATTCCTGAAGGACAACAGAAATTATGTATTTCTGACAGTGCTTGACACTGCAACCAGCAGGGCTGCCAGCCTCATTCCTGTATTCCTAACACCAAAACCATTGTTAATGGCTTTGGGGAAGTTCAAGTCCAGGTTTCCTGGAAGCATCCTTTCTCCACAGGGTATTTTTGAAGGGGCAGTGGACATCTGAGATGCATTAATAATGCCTGACACTCCTTATCCACATGACACCAGAGCTGCCACTCTACCTCCTTGGTCATGCAGTTATGGGTCAGTGCCTATCAAAGGCTCTGTGCTTCAATGCTCATTCATGATTCTATTTCTTCAATTATATTTAAAAATACATTTAAATCTCTTACACAGACAATAAAATCTGAGTATTTTGGATTAGTAGTCACAAAAAAATGCACTGAAAACACCAGTACTTATAAATTACAGCCTATCTGGTATATAAAGGATTGCAGTCATGGTGTCTAGTGACACTTGCAGAAACTTTGCCATGTAACTCCATATATTTATAAGTTTACTATTCTAAAGTAATAATAAAATCACAACCACCATTAAAAAAAAATCACAATAGAACAAAAACAATAATAACAAAGACCACTGAACCAAACCAAACCCCAAAAGTTTTCAAAATTAGCATTGGGAGTTGAGGGGCTAACTATGTTGAGATTGTTGCAAGTATATTTAAAACCTCAACAACAATTTTAATTAAATATATACGGTCAATTACTGTATTCTTAACATAATCTGGAGTAATAAAAATACCACCAGTATAGTTACAGCATTGCAAAAAGAAGGGATAGAAAAATATTTTTTGTTTAATTTTATGTGCTGCTATGTACTTTGTTTCTTCTACCTGTACTGGTACAGTCACTAATATCTTTGCACCTTGCCTGCTTTCCATACACAACAATGTGATAGCAAGAGAAAAAGAGGAAAAGAAAATGTGGACATTAAACTGCTATAAAGCTTCTCCATTTGCAGACAGGAGGAAAATGCTTAAATGTTTTAAGCATAATTTTGAAGAGCAGCTATGGAGGAATCTCTTGTAACTCCTATGCATTTTTGACAAATCTAAATTACAGATAAAGACTGCCAGTGAAGAGAAGCGGGAGTCATGTGCCTGATGTGCAACGTTACCTAAAATCCCATAACAGGTGCCCCATTTCCCTCCCTATCTTTACAAAACAACTGTTGAACTCTCCTAACAACTCCCTGCTCCAGCTTCACATACTCCTTTCCTATCTGGCACAGCACCTTCTGCTATGATTCTAAATGTCCTCCTGACACAACGCTTGTGCACGTACTGCTGCATCTGTTACTAATTAAGGAGGGATATTTAGGCTGATTGGAGAATGACACTCTTTGGCAGGGAAAGGAAGCCTGCAAGTTAGAAACACCTTTTCACTCTATTCCTATTAATTTTTATACACAGCAAAACAGAAAGAAAAGAGCCTGTGAACCTCTACAGAAGGCCAGTGTGTCTGTGCAGATCCAGGTTTCTTCCCAGGATGCTGGAAATTTTTTTTTTTTGCTTTCCTTTGAACTCCGAGTCAGATTGGCATTTTTCCACATACCTGTCCATGACCAACTTTTTCTATCAACAGTTGTAAAAACTCTGTCTAGGCTTTCGCAGACTGAACAATAAAGTGATACTGCCTAATTAAGTCAAAAACTATAGCATGGCACTGTGGAACAGAAGCGGCAGATAAAATTATCAACTTGTCAGGACATGTGCAGAGCAGACAAGAAAGCATTTATAGCCCACATTAGTTTAATTTGCAAACATTTCGGAGCAAACTAACGGGATATTTAATATCAATAAAAGTGTTATAGTAAAATAAAGTATGTTCTTGCCAATGTTAAATGGTAAATACGGTGCTGCTAATGCCACAATGACATCCCCATAGGATAGGTTCTTCAGAGTACTGCAACTATCATATTCAGTAAGTTTGTACTTCATCTTGCAGGATTCCCATATCCATGAGTTACATAGAGATGTGGTCATTTATGTCAGCAAAGGCATGACTAATTGAATTCAATTTTAGATACCCATGATGTACATTGCACAGTCAGCAGCCTTTACAATCAGTGGAGAGAAACAGGAGATATGTAAAATCAGATGGACATCAGCTTTATGATGAGCTCAATCATGGTTGAAGTATGCCTGTCATTCTTGTGTTACTGTCTATCTATCTCCAAAGCATCTCTAGGTACAGGTATTGAAAATTTCCCTATTTACTTTTGCTACCCAGGTTAACTGAGTCTGTTGGTGACAATTTTTTACCTCAGACATTGGGCAGGACAGCTGAAGGAAATGCTTTGCAGGACCTGCAGGACCTACAGTTAAGGAGGAGCTGGTAGAGGATGTGAAGGTCTACAACAGCTTCAGCTGTGGAGGCTGTGCTAGTTTTGGAACTGGTGAAGGCAGTGAAGAAGTTGCTGTAATGGAAATTCTGGTTAGACACAAAAATTCGGGTTTTTGCCCCACAGTCAGGGTGGTCAAGGACAGGAATAGGTTTGCCAGACAGTTTGTGGAACATTCAAAACTTGACAAAGCCCTGAGCAACCTGATTTAAATTTAAACTCAGCCCTGCTTTCAGCAGGCCGGTAGACTAGAGACCTGAAGAGTTTTCTTTTGATTTAAATTATTCTGTGACTGAAAGTTTCTATGACTCAAAAGAGGCCATACAGAACAGATGACTAACTGTTAACTAAGAAGGCTGTTGTTCTTCAGTTTTATAAAGTGGGCTTCAGAAGTTCAACTTTGGATGAAAACAGTAAAATCTGAAGATGTGGTAAGAACTGCTAGGGCTTTTCTGAATGAAGGCTTTCTTAAACATAATCACTCCAGACACATTTGAAGACTCAAGATAATTTTTTCCCTGTTGGAAGAAAGGAACAAAGAATGAGTAAATGCTGACAGAAAATCAAAACAATCTTACATATTCTGCCGCACTCTGCTCTTCTTGATGAGCCAGCATTTTGCAGCTTTAATTTATATAGTATAGAGTGTCCCTGATTTTCACTTTCCTCATATTGTTATTCTTACCCCTCCCCGCCCTTACTTCAGCTCTTTTATGCATTTTTCAGCCATACTCTGCTGTCCAGTTCATTCTTGACTTGAACTGCCATCCTAAAAATTACTTTATTTACTCTCTCTCTCATGTGAAGACAAGAGATAAAAACATTCAGCTGAATACACAAAAAACCACGCATATACACACACTTGCTGCTTCTGTTTCCATCTAGTGGACAAATGATGTTTACTTTGACCTAATCTCCCATATACTGGTCTGTTTATTTTATCCAAGAGACCTCTACACAATTCACAACTGAGCTAGAAAATGGGTATTTGCAGAACAATGTATGAAATCTTACTGAAGTCTTTTCATCATAATAACATTTAGAAATAGGCCTCTTAGACATCTGGCAGCAAGACTAGGAAAATGATTGTTGCACATCTCTATAAATGCATCATAAGCATTTCCAACAGTAGATCTTACTGTTTCCCTGGAACACTTATTCCACACAAAAGAAAACAAATCTGAAAACCGTTGCTTTAAATGCTTGTGCTTCTGTCAGTAAAAAATGGTGCCACTCATTAAGAAGGAAAACTTTTTATGAGAACGGTAAGTCCTATTGACAAATGGAACAGCTTATTGTGTTCAGGACAAATGCTATAAATCAACAATTAGGGACAACCAGCAGAGATTTAGGGCTCACTATCCTGACATAAAACAAAACTATCTCCAACTTCATGACAGTAGTCCATGAAGAGTCCAGTTGTATCTGCTCATAAGACCAGGGCAAGCCATGGTTTGTTTTTAGAGTGGACTGCTATTTAGAGAAACACCTTAATAAGGATCTTAATTCTTCCTAAAGCAGAAACAAGACTGTCCAGCTTGTGATAGCAGAGAGGAGGGTCAAATCACACAATCAGCATGATAAGAAACTTACTATTTCCTAACTCTAAAAATAATTTGTTTGCTTTTTTCTGGAGGCAACCTAGCTCAAAGCATTAATGCATTTATGTTTTGTATCCCAGATTTCCAAAACACAGCAATGGGTTCTTATGCTGACTGTGGTATGTACAGAACTCATGAACAGAGCTCCAGACACTAATCAATAACAATTCTGGCTGTCTTTTTGTCATGATGTTTTATGTGAAAAATATCTAGTTGCTACAAATTCCTTTCTTCTATAAGGAAAGAAAAAGCCTAAAATACTTTTTTGCTTTAACATATTCTGCATTGAAATGCAGACATATTTTAACAGCAGTATCAGCCTTCTTCATTTATTCTTCCTTTTTCCAGAAAGTTTAATACTCAATTCACAGTTTTTAACTGCTCTGGTCTTCCAGTATTTTCTTTGGTTGCAGTTCCATGTTGTACTCAATGAATGCTCAGCGCCATGGATCTGGCAGAATTGGTATCCCTCTGCAAAGATCACCATTTCCAATGTTTCCTGCTCTGAACCACTTAATAATGTTCGTAATTTTCTCTGATGAAGTAAAGTAAATCCAGGAATTGCCTTTAATTCTGAGTGCTGTTGGGTGCAAAGGATTTTCAGCTCCTTGTAGAAAGAAATTAGTGTGTAACAGCCATACTCAACCATTTGAAATGTAAATGTTCTGTCAGAAATTAATAAATTACTTGCATAGGACTATAACCTGCAAAACAGAGCAAGAGTGAAAATCTACTACAAGTATTTAAATAGAAATGTAACTTAAAATCAGCAAACTCTGATTTTGCTGTTCTTTCAGAATACAGACAATATTGGCCCTACCTTTCAACTTAATACATATCACATGATGTCATTATCATTAAAATTACTAAAAGAGTATTGCTCTTGATAAGAGTGGTCCACTGTGAGGCTAGCTTTCAAACTCATCCATCACCATTCATCTCTTCTACTTTTATGTTTTTCTTCTCTCTTATGTGGCATGGAGCAATCTTTCAAGAAGCACTCTGTTGTGAGCATTTATAAAGAGCACACTCATAAATTGAGTATTACCAAACAGCACAATTCATACCATAATTTTTTTTTCTTTGCACATTTTTCATATATTTTTCAGGTTTCAGGCAACATTTAAATTATTCTACCAATAAAGTAATTCAAAAAAGCCTAAGTATTCGTATAAATGACAATTGGTAAATAAGTGAAGCTGTCAATAGTTGATAGGATTTTTTTGGTCTCAGCAGACTGAAAGCTGATAAAATATAAAGAGTGTTACCAGAATTGCAAACAAAATGTCTCTACTTTATGCTTTCAGTGTGGGGAATTGTATCTGAAATTAAGCAAACCCCAAAATTAAAAGAAGCATGAAAAAAATTTTCTTCCGCTCTTTCCCAAAACACCAGATTTGATTTGCATACACAATAATCTATTGATCTTCCCTACCAGTAACTAAAAGTCAGAACCAGATGTTCTCTGTATTACAAATTACACTCTATAAGTATAGCACATACTTTAAAAAATCACTTTTATTACTAATATGATAGAAATATGCAAAACTCAGAAAAATGAGAAACCCGCCTCTCCATTGTTTCTCTGCCCAGTCTGCACCTTCTTAATCATCACAGTTCTGAAAAATCACTGTTTCTTTATGCTGCTGTTTCCCTCAGCAATTAAATGAAAATAATATTAATGAAACCTGTTGTCATTCTGTATTAAATCTCTATGAAGTATTTTGATACTCTCAAATGTAAGGTCCTCTCTAAGAAGCACATGCAGCAGTCATTTTTACTTCTATATATGGTTCTGTTACTATGTCTGCACTGCATATGAAGACACCAAGAGCTTCCTAAGGATCATTTATCACAACACACTCTACTACTACTACTACTACTAAAGTAGTCCACTTATTTTGAATCAAGCTGTAGCACTAGCACAATCTAAGGATTTGTTTTTAAATGACATTGTGTCTTGCCTTGAATGGGTGACCAGGTCATAATCCTCCCACAGCAGTGGCTGGTTAGATTGCTTCAAATTAACAGGCAATGCTAACAATTACTTGAAAACAGACAGTCCTGTTAGAAAAAAAATGGTGATCCAAATTCCATCATTTTTTCCCCAACAAAACTGCTAAGGTTTTATTGATCTATTTATCCAATATTATTGTTAGCTGTACCTCTTTACTCTTAACATAAACGAGAAAACTGGAAAATAAGCCAACTCCACTTACAAAACAGTACAAAACAAAGACTGAGCATTGATGTCAATGACTGAATTTTTTCCACATAATTCAAAACTACAGACTGAAAATTTGGATTTCATATGCAGCAGCAGGTTTGATATAATTTATCTTTGTGGGTAAACTGTTCAGCTGCTGATTTTTGAGGAGAAAGAAGAAAAAAACAAACTAGCACAACCTCCCACCCTAATCTCCAATGCTCTAATCACACAAAATAAATACTCTAAAACCTAACAACATTAGATAGCCATGCCTAAAGCTTCTCCCTTAGGAAAGCTATTTTCAGTTCTCTTGCTACATGGGACCAGCTCGCTGCCAAGAGCATGTGTTCTTGGATGGGGCTGCAATTCTTGAGGACGGATAAAACCTCCTCAGCTGGAAAAACCTGGCTGTAGAAGGAACTATGGAGAAGAAACATTGAGTGCTGCCCATCCTTGTTCTGAAATGTTCTGAAATTTTTCTTCTTGTGTTTTTTTCCTGTGTTTGTTTTTGTTTTCTTGTTTTTTACTCTAACTGGAATGGGACTCATTTCATACCAAGAGCAGAAGAGGAGCCAAGGACTCCCTCAAGCTGACTACAGACTAGACAATTTCCAGTATTTTTTGTGGAAATAGCACAAATACCAGAATGGAGGAGAACATAACATAACAGGAGCTGCCCTTATTCTCTACTACATTTCTATTACTCCTGCTCAATAACTGAGTTTTCATCTGGGCACAATGTTTTTAAACTCTAGCTCAAGGTCAGCAGAAAAACAAAACAATCACAGAAAAGTAGGACTTCTGAGGCCCTTGCTCTTTTAAAAACTGGCTGTGTAGTATTTGTCTCAATCAACTAGTTTTGACCATGTTCCTCCAGAAAGTTTGTGTCAGATGGAATAATTATAAGAGTATAAGAGTGACTAGACCCAACCAGAATTACTTTGACTATTTTGCACACACTGAGACAGAGTGTAAAATTAGCCATGCCAGTGGCCTTCTTCTCTCCAGGGTATGGCTTCATGCAACCTGTGTGCTGCCATCAGGTAGTGCCTGCACACAGCAACCTAGCTGGTCTCTGCGAGCACAAGCGAGAGACACCTTTGTTGTTGAAGGTCTTGGTTCTTCATTTCAGGACATCATTTGTAGGAGCATCTGAGGAGTAACAGCTTAGGAAAATTGAAGGTGAAGGAAGACCTTCAAGTAATCTGTTCCAGAGCTTTGCTCATCCTTATTGGCCTTCTCCGCACTTTTCCAGTTCTGCTCCATGTCTTTGGTGTGGGGAGGAATGGAGCTCTGACAAGCAATGAGCTGACCCTCCTGGGGACACCCTGTCACAACAGCAAAATCCCTGAGTCATGCATCTCTGAGTCATAACATTTGGAGTGCATGAATTTATGTGCCATGTTAGGGTTGTATTTTGCCTACAAGCATCATTCGGCATTTATCTACACTGAGCATTGCTTGCTAATGATTTATTACCCAGGCATTTGCCTTGTAAGGACTTTCTGCAGCCCCTTAGCTGGTCCTTTATGGTTTAGGGGGGCATTGACACACTTCTTGTTTTGCAAACTTCAGCATATGCCTGCTCTGCTGAGATGTTTATGAATGCACAGAAAAGAACAGTTTCCCACACAAATATCACCTCAGCTCACTGACTCTAGCTCTGTTATCTAGCTGTCTGTCAGTTCAAGTACTGCCTCCCTTGTACCTCTAATTTTTCCCAACATAGATGTGAATGATGTTCCTTCTATTAATGGTCACTTTACAAGTATCTACTGTTGTGTGTCTGTACACTAATGGCAATTCAAGATGAAAAAAAATTCCAATCAATTGCAATGAATCGATGAGATTTCATACACTTTCCTGAATTGATGTACTCCCCCACTCAGCTTTGCTGATTTGGCACATTGTGCCCACTGCTTTTAGGGAAGAGCTGTGTCCTGGTTTCAGCTGGGATAGAGCTAGCTTTGTTCCTAGCAGCTGGTACAGTGCTGTGTTTTGGATTCTGTATGAAAATCACATTGGTGACACAGTGATGTTTTGGTTGTACACAGTAGTGCTTATCCTATGTCATGGACATTTCAGACTGGAGGCTCTGTATCTGGCCCACAAAATGTAATTTCTGGGGCTTTTAAAGTTTTCTGAACATTTTTATTCACTCATTCTGCGTGAAATGTTAAATTAAACTAGCAGTCTCAGAAAATAACAGAAAAAGAAGAGACACTAATTCAGCAGGAAGACTGAATCCTGACTTGGGCAACAATTGTGATCCAAATCTGTCCTGGAAGCAGGATGTATTTTAAACTTTCCATACTACTTCATCCTTGAAGATGAAAGATGGATTTCAGTTTCAGCAGCTTTCAACACACCCCACTCTAAATACACCAAAACTAATTAAATTTAAAAAAAGAGAAAACATACAAATAGATAAAAGTCCCTTACAGTAAGAAACCTCCCACAACATTGAACTGAAATGCTCAATATATATTTCTGTCTCCTCTAAAGAGATTTCATTTTCTGTATTTTGTGTTTTATGAACAACTAACTATTTTAAGCTTCTAAATTGCTGTATGATTCACACTGATGATAAAAGCCAGCAGAACACATTTGAACTTTGCACACATCCATCTCTCCTTGTTTTTAATGGTTTAGAACAGCCCTAATGTATTTACACAGGTTAAGCAGCTTAAAAGCTGGAACACAGGAAACCTTTGGGCTAAGCTCAATATGATTAAAGTTCACAGTAATGGATGAAAAGAAAAAGAAGAACACACAAGACACTGCAACAACAACAACAAATTCTATACAACTGTTTTGCAAACACTTAAAATAGAAGAATTTTGTTGTTCAAAAAACAACTAAATACAGTTTACTCACTTATTAAAAATACTTTTAGTACAAAAAATTCTTAATTTTCAAAAGATACTTTGGCAAAAGGACAAAATACTACATCTGGAATATGTCCCTATGCAGTACAATTCATGCTTTAAAGTAACCCATACCCTTAAGAATCCATTTTCTCCACTAAGGCACTTCACCAAATGAAAGAAAAATGAAGTAAATTAGAAACTCTTGTGCTCATGGTTCTACAGCTACAACTATAATATGACAAATATCTGTAATTGCATTTCAAAGAATTGAAAGCAGAGATTTGTCTACTTGGAAATCTATAAAGATATTTTAAGTGGCCCAAGTAACACAAATACAAAATATTATGGTAACTCATCAAAAGTACAGATAGCAGTTAGATAAGTAACCTTGAGGGTGGAGAAACAAAAGTCTTCTTCTTTTACAACTTCAATATTGATATTTCACTAAAAAAGGTTCTTTCCAACATCATGAAATCTTTTGTAACTTGAACAGGTTTCTGTCTCATTTATGCAATTCAGTTTAACTAATTCCTAAAATTTTTAAGATCATTTAAAAATAGTGGAACTTTTATAAAATATGTTTTAAATTCACATTCTTTTTGTAATGTCTCTTCTTCATTAGTAAATTACTCAAGCCTAGGAAAAGGAGGTAATGAGCATCAGGTGGTCTACATGAAGAAGTGTTTAGCTTGGTACTCTCACTTTCAAGTTTACAGAATCAATTAGGTTGGAAAAGACGTCTGAGATCAAGTCCAACCTGCGACTGAACACCACCTTGTCAACCAGACCATGTCAGTGAGTGCCACTTCCAGTCCTAAGCACCTCCAGGGATGGTGATGCCACCATGTCCCCGGGCAGTCCATCCCAATGTTCAGTCATCCTGTCTGTGAAAAAATTCTTCCCAATGTCCAACATAAACCTACCCTGGCACAGCTTGAGGCCATGAGCTCTCTTCCTGTTGCTGGTTTCCTGGGAAAAGAGACCAACCCCACCTGGCCACAGCCTCCTTTCAGGCAGCGGTAGAGAGTGATAAGGTCACCCCTGAGCCTCCTTTTCTCCAGGTTAAACACCCCCAGCTCCCTCAGCTGCTCCCCACAGGACTTGTCCTCCCCAGATGATCCTTCACCAGCTCTGCCACCCTTCTCTGGACTCACCTCAGCACCTCAATGTCCTACTGGAAGTATATACTGTCAGTAAGTACGTTCATTATAGCTAAAATTTTTGTGAGCTCTCGCAGTTTAAAGCAAAATTGTCATTTAAGGAAATGCAAGCATAGCAATGGTGCGACAATTAGATGTAAATCACATCTCAAATTCCCACTAAGTATATCTAGTCACCTGTAGTAACATAATAAATCATAATCATAATAAAATTAAATTCATAGCCTGGGTAGTCTCTATTTCTTCAGACTTAAAAAAAAACTTTCAAAACAAAAAAAGAGGAAATCAGGGGAACAACTTAATAAATTATACAAAGTCACACAGAGTTAGGGGATCATTAAGGCTCATGCTCCTGTGACAGCTGTGGCTTATCCTGTATTTACGAAAAGAGCTGCTGGTGGCTAAAGGTGCTCACACACCAACATGAAAGTGCTAGACAGGAACAAGTGCTAGCTTGCTGTCACAAATGATGCTATAATTACACTTATATTAATCTAGTCAGTATTTGGGTATGCAGAAGAAATTGGCAGGTTAGACTGTTTTGAAGGCAGGGAGGCAGCCAAGCATTGCACTCTACTGCTGGTGTTTCTTTCGTCTCAATAAACAGTGCCAAATTCACAGTCCAAAGTAAATGTGTAGCTCAGCCAGTGACAATGCAGCCTTTTCCACAACATTTCATCGATATGTTTGAATCTGCTTCACACAGATCTGCTCTGAAAGGACAGTAATACAGTGAGAGAAGTCCTTGTTTCTTGAACCTAGTGATTGCTAGCTTGCTAGCAAGTAGCTAGTAAGTAGCTTGGCTTCAGTAGCAGACCTAAAAAAGCTTTCAAAAACTAAGCAGCTTAAAAATAAGTCAAATTTAACCTATCAACAAGTATATCTAGAATTGCTTGTCCAAGTACCTTCCACAAGCATTTGCTGTTTCGCAGAAACCATGTGTCAGTGACATTGCCTTCTCCTGTCCAGCAGACAGCTCAGTCACTACCAGCCACCAAGGATGGCTAGGTCACTTCCAGTTTCTCCAAACGTCAGTCATCAAAGCTGAGATTCTCCAAATCAAGTGCACATCTCACAGTGCAAGTATTTTAGAAAACTTCACACAGGACAATACAGTCTGAGTGCAAGAAAAGGGTAAAATAGGTTTATAATTCAAAACACCATATTTTCTTCTTTGAAAAGCTCCAGCATTAGCATTTTTGTGTTTGCATAATATTTTATTCTCTGGGGAGAAGGGCTGCAGGGTCATGCTGGCAACAATTAAAGTGAAAATTTCCTAAGACTGGCTGTGCCTTTCTGTCAGCTCTAAGCACATGAATGAACTGAAGGAACACCACAGGGTACTCCGGGCATGTCAGCACTGGAGCAGCCCCATAAGACAGAGTGTTCCAGGGCCGGTTGATGCTTCCAGAATCTTTAACATGAAAGGCAACCTTTCATAATTCAGCTTGACCATGCTACACCAGGGAAGAAACATATATACACACTAATCTGTGTATGCTAACCCACAGATGGAACAGTATATCTGAACACAAGCTCCATTCAGATAGAAAAGCGTGGGTGGCCATTTCAGAGCTTCCCATGGCAACAATTAGTTATGGGCCCACATTAGCGTAAGTCCTTGCCTGTTGGAAGAAAAGCATAGTTTCTGCAAGTATGTAGATTTACTCAGAAAAAAACCACACATGTGCTAGAGGACACTTCAGTTCTTCCGGTGCTTGTGGGTGGTGTCTCTTATCTCCTGACAAGCATACAGACACCTTTCCCTGTCTTGGCGGAGGAGGGAGCCTGCCAGCTTCATGAGCACTGGAGGAGGAGATACAATTTTCTATCACTTTGTTCTGCACAATAAATACAATGCTGTTGACAGAGGATATTGCACAACCTCAGCAATTTCATTCACCATAATATCTGATAAACTCAAACAGATTAAGAAGTTTATCCCTAAAGTGCCTTCTCACTTTTCAGCTAGGGAGCCAGGACACAGATATTAATCAATTTTCCAAGGACACAGAGGAATTTCTGTGGCACAGCCAGATGTTGAAAGCTTGTTTCAGACCAGTGTCATTATTATAGAACTATTACTCTTGCTGGAGTCACAGGAATTTTGCTTTCTTTAGGACAGGCTTTGGAAGCTCACCATTTCTGCCAACATGCCTCAGCCTTATCTGGAGATCTCAGATTATTGCCATTGATTCGCCTTTCCACTAAGATCAGTGACAGGTATGTCTGTCAGTGACAATTCAGGTAAATGTTTCCCTCCAAGAAACAAACAAACAAACAAAAAATTGTAATTTCACACCAATCAAGTGAGAACCACCCACAAAAATAACAAAAAACCCCCAACTAACTCCCCAGCTCACTCACGCCTTAGCACTGAAATAAACACTTGAGAACTCAGGACAGCCTGAACCTCCTAGGGACATATGTACCCTGTAGCCATCTCAAATACGGATTAAATTTTATTCCTTATTTAGTACATTAGACTTGCCCTGATTAAAAGGAAGGAAGATTCATTTTAATGTATTTTTGTAAAAAAATAATGTCTTTCTAACATGCTGCATTTAAATGCTACAGTGCATTACAGCCAGGAAATGCTGTATGTTATACAAGTCATGGCAGCTTTACCTCCAGTAACAATACGATGGATTCAGAGCTTTTCTAAAAGTAATTTGTTAGAAGACTACAGCAGCTTTTCATAAACTACAATTGAGAGCATGATGGTATTCCCACAGCAATTAGAACAACATACAGAGGCCAGCTCTCTTTAGATCGAGAACTCCCACCAGTGTAAGCCATATACTATTTTAATCAGGTCCCACTTGTGTTCTTAAACAGGCTTAAGAGCCACATACTAAGGCTAATACTCTGTTTCCTTTAGGGATAGCTATGACCTTGGGAAAAACAATGCTATGTCTAGAAAGCCAGTGCTTATATATAGGTATCTTGGGACTACTGGAACTGTTAATTGTATTTCATACATCTTTGCAAGTTGCTGAGATGTGAAACCCATAAAGTGAAAAGCATTGACATGGTCATAACTCATGTTTCTTGAGAAATTTCCAGGGGGTATAATGGAATTAAATAGCAAGGTCTTAACTGTTGACACTTCTCTAAAACAGAAGAAAACACAGCCTTATTCTCTTAAGAAACAAATGCCCTTTCTGGCTTAAAAAATTGGAACAAAAAATAAGTTGAATTCCAGTGGTAACACGCTGTCACAACTGAAAAACAGCATTTAACAACAATTTACAATCAAGTCTTCTGTTATAATGCTGGACAACACAGACAAAATGCTAACTCTGATAAATATAATCCTTTCAGCTCTTCTTGTAACTAAAGCTGCTACTCAAGACAATTAGCTAGAAAAACTGGTGTAGTAAAATATCAGCACTGCTGTACTGAGGGGATAAGATAACAAGTCAGACTGGGAGCTCTGCAAGGAGAATATAGTTATTTTGAGATGGTCAGGGCTTCTGGAAAGAAACCCTCACCTCCTGCAGAACACCAACTGGAAGCTGTCACTCACTTATCTCAACAAAACATTCACAAGCTTGTACCACATGCGAACGTGACAGATCCTGTAACGCAGGGTCCTCCTGGTAAAAAACAAATGTTTCTTGATTCAGGGAGGAAAAAAGGACATAACAGAGAAAAATCTACTTTAAACTATGAACATTGTTCACAGCCCTGGAAAAGTACATAATATCAGCTGCATGTTTTGGGCCACCACATGAATTTCTGATGGCTTTGTCTCTGTTACTGGTCTTAACATTATGTCTCTGTCAAAAGGGTTCTTGCAATATTATTACAAGTATTTTTGTAGACAACGATTTAACTCTGCTTAACTGGCTTGACCAAGAATGGGAGGTTAAACACAGTCAGCTGTGACAGCTGGCTAGCCTGAAAAGCTTCCAGTGCATCCTTTCTAGAGCAAAGTCTTGCCCTTTACATCTGTAAAGTATGGCATGATCCAGCCAGGACTTTAATTGAATTCTGAAGGTCCCTAGGTGTGCTGAAAGGCATGTGACAAGAGTACAACGAGATACCTCGGGTTTTTCTGATAAACTTCTACAGTTTCCTATTGTGTCACAGCTATGAAATCAGAAAGGAAAGATAATAAATTATTGATCTCACATCTATTTCACTACTTCTGGAGTTGCCCTAGATGCTTCTCTTTTTACTGCAAAGTGGCTTAACAGATCTTCACAGCATGAAGGCCGAGTTCTGGAGCCAGGTGGAGATATCCTTGGGTAACAGGGCAATTTTAGACAGGACAGTTACAGTCAAAGCTGACTCAACAAGTTAGCAAGACCAAACATCCTCTACAAATCCTCTGAAGAATACACTGGAGAATGACACAGTTTACTAGAAAGTAAATTATGTTGTTTATGTATACATGCCAGTATTTCTGACATTCTTCCCCAGTGTTTTATACCCCCCTTTTAAAAAAACACCTATATTTCCTTTGCCCTGTGAAATAAATGGGCTTAATTAAGTGGTGAAGAATAATCAGACCAGTGACTTACACTTCCAAACACCTCACTGGGATGAACCCCAAATATCGCATAGACTTGTGACAGAAAATACTCTGTGTTATACTCCAACCTCAACCATTTCTGGTGCAGGAGCTCTCTAAAAGAGACACCAAGAACTTGAAAAGGCATTTATTTTCCTTGCCAAACCATGAACCACTAATAATTTCCATTCCGTTAATAATTACTTTTAACTGCCAGAAAAACACTTCACTGCAAGCAAAGATCAACCCAGGATATATACAAGGACTAAAACAGATGGTTTGAATTAAAATCTATACAGTATTAAAACAGTAACTATAGTTGACATCAGCATTTTTACTGAAGTAATTACATTGACTATTAACTACTTGATCACTAACAGCAAACAATAAATAGATCATGTTAACATTTATAGTTATTACCTACACTTGCTTCTTTAACACTTGCAGTTTTCCTGTTAAAAGTAAATTATCACATTATTCTTTGTTCAGTTTCTCCTCATGTTTCAGCTACGAGGAGACCAGACACAAATTCAAAGGGCATAATAACATTATTTTATTTGTACAAATTTTTTGTTGAATATTTACTATTTATTAAATACTATCTGTTTTTCCTGTTATACAGTAGGCATAGGTAGCAAACACAAAGTGTATCTTAAAAGCAACGTGATGCACATGGTGTTTGCCTGCCAGGCACGTAATTGGGCTTGTTATTTTGTCTTTACAAAGTGCAATACACAGAAAGGTTCTAGTAGATAGGGATTCAAGAGTAAATTTTTGATCCAAGTCAGTTTTCAATTTGCTTCTGAAGTTTCTACGTCAGCCCTACAGCCAAGACTACACATTTCTAGGGGAGTAATAAATAAACAAAATCCCAGACCAAATACAAAATAAACATATTTCCTTTCAGCATGTTTCTCTGAATATGCTCAGGGTACAGTTTGGGATAGCCCACAGAAGACACACTTGTTGGTCTGGGTGCCTTTGTGGCGTTTCCCTGGGCAGCCCCATTCCAGCAGTGCCCAGTGTTTGCGCACAGGCTGCGGGGCCCCAGCAGCCCCCTCGCATCCTTCTCCCTCATTCCCTCAGCACCTCCCAGATCTGCACTGCTTTCCAGCCTGTCCTGCTGCACAGCTCTGCCAGCAGAACAGACCTCAATTTAATTCCTCCCTGCACAATCTGTAGACAGGAGATACCCTTGGATGTGGGAGCTCATTTTTCTTTTTTCTCCTGCTTTTGATTAATTCTTTAATCCATACAAGTCCTTCCATTTTATCCCTGGTGTTTCTTCAAGGAACCATTGCTTACAGTGCTGGATCAAGGGCTCCACAAAAATCCAAAATGGCAGGGAGTGAACAACTGTCTGTCTCCCTGACCAACTTCATGAGAATGAATCACTGGACTGAATTGGCATTATGCATGGCTCTTTAGACAGTCCACCAACTTTATCACCCTACATTATGGTTTTTCAATACCCCTTTGCACCAAATGACTTAGTAGAAGACATTTAAGTATCTGTAAAAAAACACCCCTGTACTTCTAAAAAAGAAAGTCTTCACTGCATTATGCAGGAAGAATTCAAAATCCCTAGTAGAGTCACAATCTGTTAGATGTTCTGAAGAAAACGGACCATTGCTCTTACTACTTGATTATGCTTCTACAAAAGGCGAGAACAGCAAGCAAAGTAGAGAAACCTCCATCTTGCTAAGTAGCAGGACTTGTTCCAGGTTCAGAAGCTAGAGTCTTACTCATAGTTTTCAGCTCTGCCTCTCACCTACTGCATATTCTTCCATAGTTCATGGGCATTCTTTCATAGTTCAGAAGGGAAACATTATGCCAGGTACTTTTGTTCTCCAAGGGGCACCTTGCCAGAAACTTGTAGAGGGTCACACCACAGCCAAGCTCCCCAACAGTATCTCACTCCCATTCCCCTTTCCATCCTCAGAAGATGATAATCACCTGGGTACCAGTTCAGTGTGCCAGAGTGTAACAAGGAAGACTGGGGCAGTCGCCAGGGTTGGAAACAGGGGAGTCTCTGGAGCCCAAGTGACCAAAAATTCTTAAAAGCTGGAATAAGGCACACTTCAGATGGTGGCTCCAGTTCCAAAACTACCCAGCTGTGCTGAAAGTTCTGCTGCAACCCTGAGAATCATCTGATTCTGCTGCAGGTGGTGGCCAGCGCAAAGCTTTCAGAGTCACTCTGTGTGCCTCAAGAAAGGCATCTTGGGAACTCCTGCTCTAGAATATTTCTTGTTCACTTTGGATCCCTTGGAATGGTTGAGGGGGAACACCCAGTTGTGCCAAAATGCTGCTGAGGCACACAGAATACTCCCTGATTTATAGAAACGAGGTCTGCTCAATTACAGCTCTCCAAATTCCAGTCACACTTTTACTCAGTATCCAGTACAATCCCTGCTGTCACAGCATGGATAAGGAATGTACAAAATAGCAGAGTCTCCTGGTTGCAAAAATCTCTTGTGTTTTAAATCAGGCAGTGCAAGTTACTGCACAATAACTGCATCATTGTTTAAATTAATTGAAAAAGTTACCCCTTTTCAGGAGCATTTTATTACATACTACACATATGCAGCAACTAAAGGTTCTTTTTCCTGTTAGAGATGGATGGCATTGAAAGAAATTTTCTCTCTGTGTACTTTACTGCATGGAATGATTCATTCGGTTGTGTGGAACGACTACTCATGTAGTCTGCTTTTATAATACAGACTAGTGTTTATTTGCTAAAGCTACTTTTCCTTCCCCTGCTGCAAAATTAGTTTATTAACTGCATTGCTTTGGCTAGTGCAGTACACACTGTTTTTCTAATTCACATTAAATACACAATTACATTTAAAATACCAAGTGGAGTTAAAGTAAAGATTGTAACTAGGAACTTTCTCACTTGTGAGCCTCTTAGTGGTAACAAACTGCTGCGCAAGGTTTTGCATAATTTCCATCACCTGATCTTCCTCCACAAATACAAAGGCTTCGCTCCATGTGTGGGCAAAAAGTTCGTGTTTCAAATTGGCCTCACTCCTCTGAAAGCAAGTCTCAAGTGGCCACCATCAGTCAGTGGTTCTGGGTGCAGCTCTCTCCTGGTAGCAGAGGAGCAGTTCTGGTTCACAGGAGGATCAGTGTGCATGTTGGTGGCTAGCCTGCAGTCTGTAAGTCTGCCTGGGAGAGCAAAGGCCTGGTGGGATCACAAGGTTTGCCACTAGGAGGGAAAAAGACTGACCTCTCCTTCTGACTACACCAGGCACTAACCACTGATGAGTTGCTAATTCTTGCAAGTTGCCTCAAAACACAGCAATCAGAGGACAGCAAAATGGCAAGTCTGTGTTTAACAGAGAAGAAAACATGATAGCAACAAAAGAGCAATGAAGGAAATACACACAATAGGAGGAATATTAAGGATGACAGAGATAACTGGATGGGGAAATTTTGGCATGTACAGTCTTTTACAGGGTGTCTGATTGAAGCTGATTGTCCATGAAGTGTTTCTGGCAGGCTTGTGGGTGAAGATATTCAAAGCCTTGAAAATCTTCAGTAAATGCTGGAGTCACAGATGTGGTTTGGAAGACAGGACAAAGGACACAAGTTTCTGCATCTCAGGTTAGCATTTAAACCATTGGATCTACTCAGATGTAAGCCTAAACACAGACATTTTGGGGCACAATTTCAGGCTTCAAATACCTTAAAATACTTTTTATTTTCTGAGTTTTCTTATAAAATATAGCCCCATCTGCAATTAATTTTCAGCATGTGTTTTCCACATTTAGAAATCCCAAATAGTTTTCTGTAAAAGACAGGCAAAGTGAAATCCTTTCTTCCCCATGAGATACTGTCACACAGGCCCAGACAAATGGTTTACCTGAAATTTATACTACTGGGTAGGAAGCAAAAGTGGTAAAACTAACTCAGAAGTGCAGTTCCTTGGCCTTCCCTTGGATTTTTCTGCTAGTCATCAAAGCTATCCTTAATCCCAATGGAAAGTGATGATGGAAATACTATTTTTCTCTCCGCCAAAATGAATCTTCTCTTCAGCTGAAATGGCTTAGCCAGATCACAGTGCTGATCAACTTATGCTTCTGTGTGCCAAGGTTTCTGATTCTGGCTCTTGGAATGTGTCTGTAGCAATTTCTTCTACATAATGGAACACATTTCTTGCTTGGAAACACTTAAAATAGGCAAATAGGGCAACTATTCTAAAGGCTTTGTTTTCAGGTGGAAGTTTTAAACCTGCCTTCTCAACAGTTCTGCCCCCATCCACATACACCAGGATGCATCACACTGATCACGGTTTTCAGTTTCTCAGATTTTCCTGCCAGCTCTGCTTGGACTTATGTTCCATATTTAGCTGTATTTAACTGAGAAAACAGGCAAAATAGACAAAGGCCGTAGGAAAGATGAACCAAACCAAAAGAATTAAGAAGAGAAAATGACCACTGTGAACAAATGACCACGAACTGTATTATGCGCTATTTACCAAGAGAAGGCAAGAATGTTTGCAGCTCAAGCTAAGGAAGATTCTGTCCTTTTGTCCCTTCCTAACAAGATGAGGAGTGTAATATATGCAAACCTACAGCCATGTGTGGCAGCGTAGCTAGGACACTACCCAGAAGAAAGCAAGCAGAATTATGCACATTGAAACAAGTCAGCTGCAAAGATGAGGCTCAGTTCAAAACAAGAAAACCTAAAGTTAGCTCCCTTATTGCCCCATAGGGCAAAATATAATTGCATAAACACCTGTAGCTATCTCAGACTGGCCAGGATACTCTGCTTGCCTTCCAGCTTCACCTTAAAAGGCACAGGTGTGCATAAATCTACAAGTTTTATGTAGACTTTTTGAGTACCTGGAGGATATCACTGTGATGAATCTTAGCCTTAGGAGTCCAAGCTCCCAATAGTCAATAGAGAATCAAAACAGGCCCTGGAACATAGAGTAGCTGATAGAGTTGATTTAATTACTGAAAAGCCATGGCAATTATGTATCAGATACCTGGGCATAAGGTTTTTAAGAGAGCTCTGTAAGCTTCTGACCATCCCAGGAAGATGCAATGTCCTGGGGGTCCACTAGTATCACTGGGAGCCCGGCACAGAGGTCTTGGCTGCTCAGACGTGTCTTTAATAATCCTGAAGTCCTATGCATGGGTTATGGATTCAGTCTCCAGTTCTGCAACTGGAGCACTGATACCCAGTGCACACATACAGTTAGGTGGTTTATCATCAATGTGTAATGCACACAAAGCATCAAAGTACAACAGACACCAGTAAAAAAAAAGGACAACCTGATGGAAATAAAAATTGGACTGTATTTGTTTCAGAAAGGAAAATAACTAAGTCTATTTCTTAAATAAAAGTTGTAAAAATAGACTATTTGAGCACAGCAGATTCATAAAATAATTTTAAAAGTTGTGATGGAAAAGATAAATAAATTTTTTAAAACCAATTATATAAAATTAACAATAATATAAGGCTTGTTGGTGTTAAAATTGTCATTGTACAAAATCAGTTCACTCAAAATTATTTTTCTTGTGCTATAATTAAATATTAATGCCTTTCTAAAGCTGTTTCAGAGGATAAATTAACATAACTGTAATAGTCTGGAATTAACTTTGATCTAGCATAAAAATATGGTAAAAGAAATTTCTCACTTTTTTCACTGGGAAGAAATTAATTTTGGAGTTGCTTGAGCTTATGTATTGTTTTATTAGCTGGGACTAGTTCCCGGTTTATTTCTCCATGTCCTTATTTGACTTACACTCACCAGATGTAGAGAAGGAACAAGCAAACAATATCACAACTTTCATTCTGCTTCCTAAACATATTTCACTCTGTGTCTGGAGCAATTCCCCTCAACTGGTTCTGATATCAGCAGGTACAGTAAACCAAAGTACCTTGGTGAATTCTGGATATGGTTTTTAAACACTACAGTTACATTAATGTAAAATCTCAAATGCAAACTGTGTATTTGTATGCAAATATAAGCTTTTATATTCTTTTCTGAACTACAATTAATACTGCACAGATGTACATCTGCTTATGAGGCAGTACTCTTTCTTGTTTATGTATCTAATTAACTAAATTAAACTAAAATGTCAAAATCACACAATTACCCATCTTCAAAGCAACCTAGAAGCCTAATTCTGCTGAAAAAAATGTCTTAATCAGCTGTGAAAATGGCCCTTGTGCTTTCCAATCCTGAAGGCACAAAACCCATTTACCTATGGTAATTATGCACCTATTAGAAATTACCTTCCTGTTATTGCAGCCTTTACTTTCTTTCTACCACTGCCTCTGTTCTGCCCTTGTCACTGTACATCAGGCAGCTCAAGGGCATGGACAGCACGAGGATCAGCAACCCTGGTGAAAGGCTGAAAGTCCCAGACCTGCTCAGCCCTGAACTACAGTCAAAGACCAGGAGCAGTGGACACACCTGGTCACTTTGAGCATCACCCTCTCAGAGACAGTGGGTACCCCTCTCACTTCATACAAGCTGCAGTCTCAGTTTAGGGAGCTGGAGGCCAGCTTCTTCAAGAGGAGCATGAAAAACAAGCTACATCAATAGAAAGCCTCCAGCAGAAGTGGACACCAGCCTGGAGACAGAAAAGAGGTGACTAAATGTCCAATATCTGGTCTCAAATGCTGTGCAGTTGCCTGGCCAACTGCTGGCCTCACACCCTTGATCCTGCCAGAAGGAAACTTGTATGGTATTTCACTTTATCTTGGGTGGATCTGATCCCATGGCACAAAGCCAGCTCCAAGCACTCTTGTAAAGCTGAACTTACACTTTGTTTATTTTCAAGACATGAAAGCATCCCATGTACAAGTCTATATTACACTGGTTCAGTACTCGGCTTTGGTACAAGACTACAAAACATATGTAATTTTTTTCTCTTCTGCTGCCAGAAGAAATAGAACTACTGAAGTGAATTTTTTAGGGAACCATGACACCATAGATGCAGTCACGAGGCAACATATCAGATATGGTACAAGTATAGAGCACATTTAATTAAGTTTATACAGAAGTCTCAGCAAGACTGTGCTGGGCAGAGCACTGTAAGATTTTCAGGATTCATGACCTGAGTGGGGCTGGATCCTCATGAGAACTTTGGTAGATATGAGCATATTTACATAGGAGAAAAAAACCTCAAACATGTAATAAACAAATCTTGTCTAATACTCTGTCCTAAATCACAAAAGAACAGCAAATGGATGTTCTTTCATACTGTTATCTCAAAAACTGCTGTTCAATTTATACTTCCTTCTCTGACATTCTCACTGAGCATGTGCCCAAAGAATTAGAAGCAATTTAATCAAGAGCAATCACTAATAAAAGCAATTCCCTTCACGCACACAATCTTTAACAGCACAACAATTCAGGACATAAATATTTAGTACTGTGTCTTGTATTTAAGCACAGAAACAACCAAAATATTCTTAATTTTTTGGTTCTGAAGGTAATCACATGGAAATTACTACTTCATCAGCATAGACAAAATCACACAAAGACGATGCTGTGGTCAAGTTTTATTTATAACACAGATTTTTACTGCAGTTAGGACATCTGGACCACAGCTCATCTGCTGAGGGATCATATAACCCTCATGTGCTCTTAAAACTCAAGAGAGAAATCAGTTGGTCCAGTAGACTGCCCTGGGGATTATTTTTGAGTGTTGAATGAGTCTACTGTAAAATGCAGACACGGCGGGGGAAAGGATGAAGTCAGGACACATTAATTTTTGTTCTAGTGACCTTTCTGTGGTGGTAATGAATAGGAGCTGGTGCATGTGTATATATTTTGTAAATGTTAAAGAAAAAGCCTTAACTAGCAGCCTTATAGATTCTCTTTAGCACTGATGACAAGCATTTGAGCCACACACATACAAGTGTCTGTTTATTTACTTCTGTTTTCTGTATCCAAACCTTTTTGTTAATAAACAGAATGAACTTTATAGAAGAATTGTCTGAGAACTGATCACCAGAGTTTTAATTATTTCCTATTTTAGCTTAATGTCTCCATTAACATCCAAGTAACACCTCATATGCCTCTCCAGTGCTTCAATGTATACAAGACACCTAGAAATTCAAAGTATGCAACTCCAAGAAAATACAGAACTGTATCAAGACAACGAGCTGTGGTTATACCTTTAAAATGTGAGCCAGTTATGACTACAGGCAACTATATCATCGCCTTTTGGCTCACTACCATACTTTAAAACTAGCACTAGAAAGGCTGATGAAACATGGCTTGAAAGTCTATAAATGTTTAATTTGCACTCAGTAAAACTAAAATATGGACCTAAAGAAAAAAAATAATTGAGACATCAGAAAATTTCATTGATAATTGTATCACTTTATTTAGAGTTAGCTGTGGAAGCTGTTTTCATCCCACTTTAATAAAATTTCCTGACAAACTGCCCTTTCTGACTTGCTCTGCTAATACAGATTTTGATTAAGAAGTCAGGAGGGGCACCTGTTTACAGAGCTGCAGCTGTTCTGTAGCTTTGGGAGAAGCAGCGACATGTCTGCATAAAATTAATTATTATGGAAAACTGTTACTGCTGTCTGTTCTGAAAACCAGAACAGCACAGAGCTGACCAGGTTGAGCTGCACTTCTTTAGTTAATTAGATCATAGCAAGCATAAGCAGATCAATCTGACACAACATGCAAGTCCGACTGAAGTTCATGTGTTTTGTTAAATGATTTAAAGACCGGTCCCAGCTGGCTGGTTAAGGGTACACATTCTCTTGAAATCCCATAATCTCTACCCAAGAATTACTAAGTTTATTTCTTATGAAACTTGTTCCTACTCGCCTGAGATTCAAAGCATACAGTCTTCAAATGTTTATCCTGTATGTCCAAATACTTAGTCCTATACTTATACTAAGTCCTACACATAAGATATAAATACACTAAACTTAAAATATTAATATACTAGAAGACTTGTTTAAGAAAAAAAAAAACTAGTTCACATTAAGAAAAAAAAATGAATCCCATTCAATTCTTTAATTCTTTCAATTTCATCTTGCTTACACATCAAAAACTGTCTTTGAAATTCACCTTCATTTCACAACATGTCCCAGCCTCACCCACTACGTTTACAAAAAGCTTAACTGATGCGTTTGTCACATTAGGTGCCTGGGTTACTGCAATCAAGAAAGCTGCACAGTCATTAAAAATTTAATATAAAAATATGGTTTAAATAAAGCTACATATTTATACATCTACACACATAAAGGCATGGAAAGGCACCATAAAACTTACCATCACCTGCAGAAAGGGAGTCATTTGCACAGATCAGTGCCAAAGTAAACAGCAGATGCCAAAGATCCATACTCCTAACTCTATAATAAGAAAAGAAAAGAAGAGAGTTTCTTTACAAGCAAATATTACTAATATGATACGGCATTTAAGCTATTATCTAGTTTTATTGAATTTTTGATTGGATTTAAACCAGAAGTACATTTAGTTTATTATTCATTGCCTCATAAAACAATACATCATCTTGCAGTCTGGAACAGATAGTAAATACTGTATTTACAAGAGAAGTAGCTTATGTGTCTCCAGTCCATTAAATACAGAGGGAGAAAAAATCAAGTATTGTCAATTGATAGACTACATCTGCAAACGACTTTAAAACCTCCAAGAACGCAAACCCTTACAATCCCAGCATAAACCATCAAGCCTTTACAACTTCCCCCAAAAAGCACACTCCTTGTTTTCCTTAATTCACTTGTGCCACACATGCACACACATCATATAACCCCATCACACAATCCTGTTTTGAGGCTCTACTTTGCTCTTGGCATTATCACCAGCATCTGGTAACAACGGTGAAGGGCAGCAGCTGCTCTATGCAGACACCTGCACAAGATGGTACCTTGCTCCCAAAAACCTCTTGAGGTGTCCATAGGAAGTATGGGGAAAACATCCATACCATGGATTACAACCTGACCATTTATAGCCATGGAGATTACCAGAGACCTTCAAAACTAAAGCTACAACACACATGCTAAAATGAGCATGGATGTTTAAACAAGTCAGGCAGCATTTTTTTGTTCTGCCATGGCATCAAACCAGCACCATACACTAACACCTCTCTCAGAGAGGCAGCAGAGAGAGAATAGCTCCACTTCCACATCTGACTGTAAATTGGTATGATAGACTCTGATTCTACACTGGACTGTTTTCATTTAGAGATTTTATTTCTTTATCTAACAGGAGATTAAACCACAAGTGTCCAAAGCCAGCTAATGAGTAACAATCTCTAAGTAGGTGTTATCAACTAACAATTTATGCTATCAAATCTGGGTGTCAAAGACTAGTCAGTTGCTTAGTACAGTTATCAAAGTTTGAATTAGGTTAAAGACCATAAAACATAAGAATGTAGAGTACGTAAAACTATAGCAATGCTGAATTTAAAAGGTAATTCCCTCAATTTTCTTACACTAAGAGAGCAGAAGGAATCACAGTATAGAAAAAAACCCAGAACTATTACCAACTCCATGAGCTGGCATTTACTCAAACTGCTCTAGACTAGCAGAACCTAAGCCAGACCTGCAAAGGAAAGCTAGGAAATGCTCCCTGCCTCACACACATCAGGACAAGGATGCCCAGCAGCACCACCCAGACAAGCTTGGGCCAGCCTGAGTGGGCATGGGACTGCTACACCAAGAGAACAGCTATAGGAGCTCTTTGGACTGCCCAATCACCTGCAGGACTTTCTTCTGGCCAGGCAGACATGGGTCACTCCAAACGGGGGCACAAAGGGAGGGATGGAGGGAGGGGGAAAGAAAGGATGAAAAGAGGAAAGGAAGAAAGGAAGAGAGGAAGTAAGGGAGAAATGAAGAAAGGAAAAAAGAGAAGTGCTTTAGTGAGGATTTGGGGCAGTGTGGGAGTGAGACAACTTGGGGAGCAGGACCAGGAGAAGTGACAACTGCAGCTGTTGGAATGCACAGACCTGGGACAAAGCTAATAAAGCAAACCACAGGCCAACAGTCCTCCTAACTCCCAGTAGAGGAGCTACTCTGCCACAGTACAAGGCTCATGCAAGATCAGCTACATTTTCAGGTAGCTCAATTGGTCCCCCTGCTTCATCTGTACTCTTGTTTAAAGGATTCTTATTATCTGTTATTAATAAATCTACTACAAAAATGTGCCTCTGTGTTTGTCAATTCTCCTGTTACACAACGTTTACCCCATCAGTCTCTTCTCCCACTCAGCTCTTCTGCTTTCTCCCTAAAGTTTTATTTTCTCTTTCACAGGCCGTCACTTTATTTACAAATCTCCTTACCAGTACCCAGGCATGCCATGCTGCCTTCCTATTCCCACTTTGCTGTTCTCCCACATCCATCAGCCTATGCTGATCTTCCAACTACTTTTTTTCCAAGTCTTTCTACTTCCACCTGCCTAGTAACACCCACAAGAGAAGGCCAAATCCTCACAGGAGTCCTCCTGTGAGAACAAATGTGATCAGAATCCATCATTAACTTTTCAACACTGTTTCACTTTTCATAACCAAACAACTCTGGTAGGACCAGGGCTGCTCGCCACATGCAGCTGTCACAGCATGACTATCCCCTCCATCCCTGGACACCTGACTGGTAGCCATCTCAGCCTCCTTCCAAGAAGAGTTTGGAAGGTTTGACAGCTTAAGCACTAATCCAGGAGCCTGGAATCACAGAGGTCAACAAACACTGGATTTCACTAAGGTCTTGTTATTGCAGAGGAAAACAATCCTCTTCTGGTACTGCTGTTCCCTCCTGCAGTGGTAGACTTGTTTACATACCTGCAACACAGTGAACTCCATCAGGAGATTGTTCCAGTTAAAATGAATCCATAAACATTTATTGTAATCAACCTGTTTGCAGACTGGTTTTATCAGGACTCCCCAAAGACACAGCCCAACAGCAGAGCTGGGGCAGCACAGGCATGGGAATGAGCAGTCAGGGTGGAGGGGAGGGCACAGCCACCTTCCAGCAGCAGCTATTACTTGTTTAAGAGCAATTCTACAATTATTGGGAAATTCCCTGCTCAGCCACAGACCTTGACAAAAACAACCATCTCTCTGAAACAGGGCACAGGATTAATTTGTGTTCCTAAGCATCAGAAATGAACAAAATTGCTGCTTCATCCCTTGCCCTTTTGTTAGTAAAACACAGTATAGAAACAAACTTTGTTTCTTCAGTGGACTCTCACAAATTCCGGAATCTCAGCAAGACAAAACACTGTCTTGGCATTGCCTAAAGCCACATGGAATATCCCACTGAGTTATCCATTCAGACAAGTTGTGTCTGTGAAAAATATCCAACTGGTATACTCTGAACATACCCAATATGGACAGGACTGAGCTCGAAAACAGTAACTGCTCTGAAAATATGGATGCATGATGCTCCACCCTTTGTGCAAGAGCCTCTGTAAAAGGCCAAGTTGTTCTATCTCCTTGGAGCTGCAACCCAGAGCCCTTGGGATAGGGCTTGTACTCAAGGCCTCACCCAGGCAAATGGAGCACTGCATGGAGTGTGAAGCAGCAGGGACGTGACCTCTGCATCCAGCACAAGCACCATAAGCTCGGCTGGGCTGCGGTTATGACAGCCACTTCTAGCAGTATTTGAGATGAAGTGAGAGCTACACTGCCATGGCTCCAGGCTCATGGGAGAATATCTGGTGGAAAGCAGGAGCTGCCCCATCACAATACCACTTTTGGTGGTACAGAATAAAAATTCTGAGAGAAGGGTCCTCTGAGGCGCCACCTGCATCACCATCAGACAACTACTGCCTTGCAGAAAGTTCTTGAAGGTCTGTTCCATAATGACCGGCTGCCCTTCCTCTAAGACATTCTTGAGAGCTTGCTGTCAATAGGAGCAGTATTGTCCAGAGGCTTCTCTGTTAACCAAGCAAGAGACAGCTTCTCTGCAGGCATTAGGACAAAACTGACCTTTTACAATCCAGTAGTATTTACCCCTCAACACCTACCCTATGTGCCTATGAAAGACAAATGGCACTAATAAAGTGCCTTTATTCAACAGAAAAAAAAAACCCCAAACCTTAAAGTTTCTGAAACATATTATTCTAAAGAATTATATTCCATGTCTTACCCAACTCCAGCAGCCTGCAAGAATGAACAGAGTTAAAATCAGGAAAAAAAAATACAGCAGCTGACTGTCCTCAAGCCAGCTGAAACTTGACCACAGAAACATTTGGCTAGAGGTCAGCTCAGGCTAATTACTTCAGTGCAGAAAGAGAGCCAGGAGTTATAAAAAGGATAAAAAAAATATCTTGGCCCTTTTCTATAGCAATGTTGGAGTAAGGTCAATCACAAGTGAATTTAAACACAACATCTCTCCAGTGGGACGTGAACAGAGTCAGCATAAACAGGCGAAACTGGGCTAAGAAGCTCCCTGAGAAAAGAAACAGTTTAGTCACAGCACACTGAGTTGTTTGCATCTACTCTGGTCAGGTAAAAATGTTAACACTCAAAGTAAACCAGAAGGAGACCTGCTTACAAGAAAAACTTGCTTGAACTGAGATCTCGACCTTTACATAGTTTCTGAACCTGAAAGGACCAGAAGGAAGGAGAAGGACAAGGACATTGAACTGTACGTATTATGGCACTTCTGTTTTTGCCACGACCATTAACTCAGGGTACTCCAAATATGACAGTTTCTCCCCAGTAATCTCCTCTTTAGCACTGCTTGCAACAGCAGCATCTCTGCAGTTAGCACAGAACAAAAAGCAGCCTCTCTGCTGCAAACCAAACCACAAAATTACTGAGTGAAGGATTAATCTGAAGAGTTTTCCACACACTGCTCTTTCATCATTCCATTAGATCACAAAGAGGCAATAGCACAAGAGTGTGCCATGCATGTGAAGATACACCAGCAGATCCACCACCAAATAAGAACAAGTGTTGAGAAGGGAACATAACTCCAGGCTCCCCAGACCTGTCCTGAATCTTCTTTATTGCAACTACCAAATATGTGTGCATGTACCTGTGCAGAATTTTTCTGGGTGAAAGGCCTTTATTATTCACAGCGTGAACATTTCTTAAAAGTTATTTCAGGGCATGACCAGTGACACCCAGAGGTAATCTTTCTGTGCTTGCCTAAAAACATTCACATCACTTTGGCTGATAGTGCATAGCTGAAATCACTTTGCCTGCATACCCTCATTCCCCTGAGCGCCAACAGGATAGAGTCATGCTGCAACTGAAATTAGTTTTAGCCCTTCCGATCAACACAATCTAAAACTGCAATGGACTTAAAGCCTTCTTCCCTTGCTTGCTGATATTATGGCTTGATTAAGTCATCAGCAGCCCTTGGACGAGTGCCTGCTTTTACAGAGCCCTCGTCAGGGCTCTACACTCAGGCACGTAAGAAACAGAGATAACAAATTGTCTCAGCTGATATGAGAAACACACCACTCACCTACTGCATACTGTTATCCTGGATATAAAAAGATCAAAAAATGATACCACAGAAGCAGAAGTTACATACTCCAAATTAAAAAAACAACCAAACAAAAACCTCATAAAGGTTACATTTCACTTAAAAAAAAGTCAAAACCTTAACAACAAAAGAAACATAAAGTTGCACTTACTATGCATGTTTTTATGCAAATTTGAGGGCTATAAAAATACAAACTATACCTATGGAACAGAAGCAACTTTATATTATTACTTAGGTCTTTATGTCAGCTAAATAATTTATAGTGATTTCAAGGGTTAAAATGTTAAAATTGCAAACGGAATCCATTGAATTAATTTCTCACTTTGGGTTTAAAAAATATTTTTCCTACACAAACTTCTCATTGTGGAATAGAGAGTGTATTAAATTTTGATTTCAACACCCAGTTTATTTCTCTCTCTATTGTAAGAGACACCCTTAGTGCTTTTCGTGGGTTTCTTTCTCCTATGGATCAATGTGTCTGTTAATTACTTTGATTTAAATTTGTAACAGGCCAAATGATTATCAGTTCTTTGATGTTAAGGAGCCCTCCAGTGAATCCAATGAATTTGGACATTGCTCTGGGCTTGTACTGAAAGCTCTTTAAAGTCATTCTCTAAAAACCTGGCTAAGAAGTCTAAGGATGGCTGTGGCACACGATATATCACTTCCTTATTTTACAATAAAATGTGCTGTATTTTATTTACAATAAAATGTGTTACTGCTTTGACAGCAGTAACCTAATGGACTAGGTACACAGAAGGAGGATCTTAGCTCTAAGACTAGTAGATCTCTCCATCAGAAAACAATTCCTAAAAAGAGGATTGCAGTTATAATCTTAAATTACTGTCTACTACACAGAAAAATTTGAACTTGGAAAAGACTCAGTTGCTCTGTTTGCCTTTCAGTCCCCCAAACAGATCAAAGCAGTGAAATAAATGCATCTCAGATGAAAGTGCAAACATTTAGCTGCATAACATGCAGATGTAAATTGCTGAGCAGATACTCAGCGTTACATATAATTGTATCATTAAGGAAGATTTAGGCCTATTTGTGACAATGGTAAGTTTTCCAGGCTAAAAACACTTTCTCAACTATAGTACTAGTTCTTCCAAGGCTTCTCAGTTTGTTTTTTGGTTTTGTTTTAGTTATTATTAGTAATTTAGTTCTATTAGTATTATTAGTATTTATTTAGTTATTATTAGATAGCAGTCATCCCAAAGACAAAATTTTGCTCTTTGCTTTGTTATTTGTACAATGAACTGCAAAGAAAAGTGCTAGAATTTCTTTATAGAAGCAAATGTATATTCCAGTCTGTTTGAAGAAATATAATTCATCCAATTTAATATCCGATATCATGTCAAGAAAGCAAAGAGAAATATTTAAGTCTGTATCTATTACACCCCTAGTAATCTGTACTAAAAAAAATGTGGTTTTACTCAATAACCTTTCGTTGAGATAATTATTCACACTTTACATAAAGAGATTAAATGGTATTTCCAGCTCTATAAAAAAATCCCAAACCACAAAGCAAAAGCTCTTCGTTGTCTTGCTGGCATTGAAATTCAAATCCCATCAGGACTACAGCAGTGTGGACCCAATCCAGCAAAGCAGTAAAAAACATCTGATTTTAAGCAGGCAAGATTATATATTTAACATGAGAACATGTTTAAGTAATTCTCCTATCATGGCAAGAGAGCTTAGGTCCTCACAGAAGTTAGGAAAAAATAATGAAGCACAGGAATCATGGTAAAAGCAACCTGTGTTACACCACTGGGAGTTTACGCTGGAACATGAGGGAAAACAAACAGGATTATTTTATGCTTGATAACAAATTACCATCTCATATGTGCTGTTGGATCATCATTACACAGCAGGTCAGTTCCACTGTTCAGTCAGCATAATCTCTGCAAGCTTTCTCCTATGTGCCAGGAGAAAGCCAGTATCTGCATTATTAGTCAAATTTAAAAAAATACTACTTGGTACTTGGGCAAATATAGTCAGTTAGGTTTCAGCACACATCATAAATAAATCCACATCTGATCTCTTGGAGCTCTTCTATAACATGAAAACCCTGCTCTCTCTGATTTCCTCATATTGCTCTTTGAAGTCTGTAAGGCAGGTTTGAGTTCAAGGTGATTGGAAGAAATTGAGAATGCTTTGTTCAAAAATGCTTGGCTGTAATCCAATTCTGTTTCACTGGAGATCACAAGGAGTTTCATTATTTTGGAACAGTTTGGTAATAGCCAGTCATTTTTGCTCAAAGAGCAATTTCAGGAAATCAGAGCAAGCAGACTTTTAATTTTAAATAGTACTTATTTTAAAAAAAACATTTCTTCTAGGGGAAAAAGTCCTCAAGAAGTTGTAAAATTTAAGTTCAAGGCCTGATATTTAGCCTAGACTAACGGAATTACTGAACAGCTCATTACCGTGGGACAAATTAATTATATGGTTTAATCACACGCTAAATTATTCGTGTGCTCCTAATCAGATTAAAGACTACATAACAGAGCCTGTATGGCATTTGGGAAGTCATTAACTTAAATAGCACACTAAGTGAAAGCTAGTGAATGACAGATAAAGCATTTCTGAGTGCATTTCTGCATGACCACTCAGGACTCCAAGCACTCACATACTTACTATCAGTTGGTCTGCAGGAAAAGAATCATCTTCCTGATGGAAGGTTTAACAGTAATCACTGCATTTTAATTTAGTGCAGTTTTGTACGTCCTGCAGCTCAAGTAAGTTTAAGATATGACGTATATTCACATATTTTGAGTCTGTAATATGCAGACTGAAGGCAACTTTAAATTTCAGTTAAACTGACGCAGATTTAACATACGAGCACACCTATTCAATGCAATTGTTTTTCACAATAACTGCAAGCAAAATTATCTGTTTAAGAAGTTCTGTATTAATAAGAAACAGTATGATTGGCTTTCCATGCGCCCTCTCTGAGATCATACCACCATTGTTCCCTCCTCTATTTGCTGCTGATTTGGCACTTTAAATTCACACAAACCTGAATATAGAAATGGTGGGCACCTACCAAAAATTAGGATACTGCATTCAACCACTGCTTAAACTACTTCACATCAACACATAAGAGAGATTTGGAGCTAGATCCTTAATTGTGAAAATCAGCACAAAGTTGAAAAAAGTGCTGAATGAAACGAGCAAATGGAGAAGATCACTGTGTATTTTTAAATGCTGTGCTGCCAAAACAAGTTTTCATGAGGTAAGAAATAGCTTGTAAAGAAAAGATGATCTCTGTTCAAACCTTTCATAAAATTGTTTAAAAGTCTGTTAACTTCTGCCTCCACCTGTGCTGGTAAGACCTGGAATACAAAATACCCAACTTTTAAATTTAAAGTATGTTTTGATGAATCATCTCACATACAGAGACAGACTATGCCCACATTTACCAAAGTGGCTTAAAAACATATGAGCATTTTTAGATACCATCGAAACAGGATCTCTAAAACCTTTATACTGAAACAATCACTTCTGATACGCATTTTTATGATATGGCTGTTGATGACACCTTTTAGGCCAAGAGATGTAGGAAGAATGCTGCTAATTTTTAATTGGAGATTTTTCCAAGGCTAGAGTGTCTAGTATTTCCAAATACAGGGAGCCTGACTAGCTTTTTTGCTGACAGAATTTACTGAAAGCCAATCTAATGCACAAACTGTGTACATGGCTTGATTTTTCATGGCCTTCAAGGAACTTCTTCCAATCCACATTTTGCATCACACCATGGCATTATTTTTAGCAGTTTCAGTTATCACAGGCCCTAAAAGAATTCTTCCCAAGGAAGCAGCAGAAGTGGGGTCTGATTTGTGTCCATGTGTTTGCACACACTTAACACACACGTGCCCACAGGCATATTGGTGTTTTGATGAAATGTGAAGGTGTACCTTCACAAGCACTCAGCTCATTATTTATATCCTCTCTCTCCCCCTCTCTCTATATATAAATATAAAAATATAAATATATATATTTATATCCTGAGTATTTATTTATATATGAGAGGGTGAGATTCCATCCTGTGAGACAGATGAGTATGGGTTAGATCTGATGAGCAGGAAGTACAGGACGGCTCATGGAAAGCCTTTTTTCCTGCACTGGAGAGGTAGAAGGGTACGTGACCAGGGATCCAGAACAGCTTTGAAATACGACTGATTATTAAGGAAGGAGAGACAAGTTTGGATTGCTCATTGAGTGATGAAGTCAGCCTGCTTTTTAAGGGGAATAGTCCAAACAGACATGCCTGGTAATCTCTAGAGTTAATGACCTACTGAACAGTTACTGGTTCAGAGAGTTTACCTCCTAGTAAATCTGCGTGGGCACCTGCAGCTATCACAGCACTACAATGACAGCTTTGTCTGCAATGGACACAAAGAGAAATGCCAGGTTGTAATTAAAATGCACACTGGAAACTGACACAGCTTTCTCCCAATGCCCATCATTTCCTGTAAGAAAACTTTACCAATGGAGAAATTAAGAAGTGTCCGTAAAATAAGCCACAGAAACAACCACATTAATTTTAAAGATAATTTGACAGACCAATTTCTAAAGAGGTATTTTAATTTTAATACTATGCCAGATAGTATTTTCCAACAGCAAATCCAGAAGCAGCCAGCAGCAGGAGTCAGTGGCATTATCCATTTAACAGACAGAGAAAGGGACACACTGGGAAGAGGAACAGCTTGCCTGCATTTAAACCTTAGCCTAGCAGCAGAGTAAAGCATGGACTGCAACATCCCCCTTACATACCATAGAATATTACAGTTTTGTGGATACATTGCCAGCCATCTCACCAACACAAAATAAAGCTGTAGTGGATTAAAAAAATCCCAAACCCAAAACCAAACCCAAACCAACCAAATTGACAGTTTGCATTAAGACGGAAAGAATTGCAATTAAGAGGAAAAAAAAGCTCATCTGAAACACTCAAGCAACTAGAAAAGCCATCTTAATAAGTGTATAGCTCTTTCACAAGAACAGAAATTAACTGTGCTCTTTAGCTGCAGTAACACCAGTGTAGTGGATGTAAGCCTATCATACCACATATACCACTTTTCAAATGTCAGAGACCGTGAGGCATTGTTGAGGCATTACAACATTTGATTTTAGACATCACACATAAAGCACATTAAGTTTGGACTGATCAGCTCAAAATGGGATACTATGCAACAAACAGGTGCTACAAACAACAGAGCTGCCCCGTGGAAGGCTGTCTGGCTGGCCAAGGGACAGCACGTCTGCCTCCACTGATTTTATTACTTCCTTCTCTGCAGGAACTCCATCACAATACCGACTCATTAAAAAAGTGAAACTTTGGAGCACATTCAACTGTTCATTAAAAACGAGAAATGCACTCGCATTTTTCCACCGCTGTCACTGTTATTTGCACAGGACTATGAGGAAATAGATAATTACAGATAAAATTCACAGAGCCTGGGGTTCACCCACAACCACTCTAAGTATTTCTCAGGCACAAACCCACTCTGTGCTGTCTATTCACAAATATAAATCCCATACCAAGCTAGATCTCAGACATATCATTGAAAAAAAGGAGCAGACTAAAGGGCAGGACATTGGAGGGAGTTTTGTAAAGCCCTGCTGGGGGCTCCTCTCATCTAGCCCATTACCCAACTCCTCTGAAGTCTGACTAGGAGCCTTACCCTAGTATGCATGTTTATACTAAAGCAGGAAGCAAGACTGCTTGCACAGATGCCTGTCAGCAAGTCTTAGGAACTGGCTCTCTCCCTTTAATCAGGGCACCACTAAACACCCTCACACCACTCAGCCCTGGGCTCTGAACGGCAGTCTCTCTCACATGCCATGTGGAAAGTGTCAGCATGGAAGGGAAAGTGTGGGACTGTTCCTTTTTTGTAGTTCTTGTACTGAATAAATTTAATATCACAGGAAGCTGTATTAATGGAGAGACCAAAGACTTCCATCTTGAGAAAAACTTTAAAAAAATGTAATATAAAAATAAATATACATAAAAACATTTTATTTTTTTAAAGAAGTCATTAGAAATTATACCATCTGGTAAAATAACATGACACTTACCAATCACACCAATCTTGTGACAGGAGCCATGTTCACATAAGTGTGATGAGACTGACTCCTCTCAGGTTCAACATAAATTGTACAGCAATATTCAACAAATCACTTCCTCATAGCATATATTTTTTCCTGACATTATTAAAACTGTGGAATATCTTAGCAGATAGAGTTTTGAATTGCCCTGATGCATAAATCAGTCCTTATTTTTAATACATTTGTTACATACAAGTTTTTCTTCAGTAATCACACTCATTAACCGGTGACTAGATTAATATCCTTGAAAGAATAAAAATCAGTCACACATAAATGCAAAAGGTTTAAATTCTTCCCTGGTAACACCACATCAACATCACATCAAAGATGACAAGCACTGTGCAAATAGCATTTCTTAAGGATTGGGATCTTTTGGTCCCTTCTGAAAGTTCATAAGTATTAGCCTTCATTCACAAACAGGAAACTGAAACACAGCAAGGTTACAGAGGGTGACCGAGCCCGAGTGAGTTAGCTCAGAAGCAAAGCCAGACCCCGCGTCCAAGCTGTGTCCTTCCAGTTCTAGGCAGCTCGCAGAGGAATCAGGAGTGGGCAGTTTAACTATGGATCAAATCACTCCCTGGGCACAGGAAGCCAAGAAAACAGAACCCAGAAGCAGTTTTCTGTATGGTTGTTTGGCCATGTTTCATCTATAAAATAACAGAAGTCATTCAAAAACTGTTTTTGAGGTGTGTTGAACTCTGTATGAAAAGGCATGGTAACCACAACAAAGAAGGCTTTGGTTAAGAACATCGCTAATGACTAATTTATGCATACTTTAGAAGCATTTTTACAAGTAACTTTTCACTATTCTGACCTTCTCATTTTCTTGGTAAAATTCATATAGACAAATACCCAAGCAGAGATCCATGGTGCAATGAATGAATCTAGGGCTATACCATCTGGTTTCAGAAACATTAAAAACACAGACATAGGAGAGCAAGTTTTACCTACTGTTACAGAAACTGAAGATAGAAGTATCTATAGTTTCTCTTCTATTTAATGACAGTACAACTATGTACACTTAGACAGGAATAGCCAGTTCAAGTCTCATAAAACTGTTACAGTACACACAGATAGCAGCTGTAAATCTCATGCAGCAATTTAACACCAGATAACAGCTTTTCAGCTTCACGCCATGAGCAACAACGGGTCTGAATCTGCTATACAATAGATATTTCTGTGATGTCCTTCAAATTTACCCCACTGTATTCTGATTAGGCTTTCAGTAATACAGGAGAGAACCAAGGAATTAGACATTAATTAAAACCAATATGTACATTCAAATTCAATTACACTTTTAAGTGTCATTTAAACCATGATTTGTTACCTACAGTGTTCTGATAGGCATTTTCACATTCTCCATCACTCATAAAATAGAGATTTTTTTTTCTCTATTTGTTTCAATAGTGTGCATTTAAAGACAGCTAACTAATATCCTAAATAGCACTCTATGTGGGAAATGGCTCAATAAAATGTAGTATAATAATTTTTCTCTGACAAGGAAAAATGGCTTTTAACCACTTTTAAGAGTCACCCAGCCCTCTGTCTCAAATGCTGGCTACTAGAGATTGACAGAAGGGCTTGAAGTCATCAATTTAATCAGGACTGCATCTGACAGCCTTAATTCATATATCTCAATTGTTTTGGGTATTAAAATATGACAAATAGATCCCAATCAGAATTTTGTATAATGCATATTATAATTATCACCTCCTGCAGGAATGAATCCTAGGATCTGTGTGGATTATTTTAGGGTCTTACAGGATACTATTGATCAATCTGCTTAGCCAACACTGGTAATAAAGTCACTTGCAAGTAAGATAAAAATTATCACCCTACCTCAAATGTCAGCAGGGGATGGACAATGCCTCACGCCTCCTTCAGCTCGACTGCAGATCACAACCTTCTCCAGCCATCCCAGCACCTTCATGAAAACAGGAGAAACAGACAAGAGATGAGCTCTGGAACAGCAAAGGTCACCTGTGGTGGGAGGGCACCATGACAAAATCCAGGCTGGTGTCCTGGTCCTGCTGTCCCCGAGGGAAGGCCACCAGCAGGGCCGTGTGCCTGGCGGCGCCGAGCGCAGCACCTGGGCTGCTCACTCAAACTGCGCCGGGCCCGAGCCCCGTGCCGCCGGGGCCTGCCAAGCCCCAGCACCCTGCCAACCTTGACATTAACGCGAACACACACCCAAAGGGCAAAGAGAGGTCAAGGTGACTGATCAACTCATCCTTAATGCACATTCCTGGTGAAAATCAGCTGCCCTGAAAGTAATCTCTGAACCACCAAGAGGATGAGCAGTATCTCACTACTACCACAACAACAACAACAACAACAACAACAACAACAACTCCTCCTACTACCACTTCAGAAAACAAATTACAGCACAGTAACTTATACACTGGTGAAATTAAGAAAAAGTATTTCATTTCCCTCTTAAAGGAGGATGTCTAAGTCTCAGGAATATGGCATGCTGATAAAAAAAAGTAGTATGTTGTGTTCTGAATTCCTAAGCACATTTTCGCTGCCATGATATTTTGGCACAGCAGCAGCATCCAAAAGAGTTCTTAACTAGCAGCATTTTTCTGTTAAAGAAAAATAACATAAATTCAACATGGAAAGTTACTTCTTCCCAAGAATTCAAGTCAGCTTTTGAAAGCACTTTAATAAGTCAGATATTTAAAAAGTCAAATAATACTCACATTATTTGAATAATTCACAATAATCTGGTTTCTAGTAAGTGGGACTACAAAAAGACAACCAGATTTCACAGTATCAAGCTCTTTAAAACACGGGGGGAAAAAAATCAGACTGCAAAATCCCTCAAATAACATTTAAAGAACTACTGTGTACGTGCAAACTGAATGCCTAGGGTCACACTGCCCTAGCCTGAACAAGAAAAAAGTAACATTTTAGAAGAGAATTTTCCTTTACTGACTTAGTACTAGCTGAAAAAAGAGCAGCAAGAATTTTTTTGTACCCCCAGAATTTCTATCTGTTATGTATAATTTTAATGTATAATTTTATTGTACAGATAGACCACTAAACAAGGGAAAGCAAAATGTTCTTTTGAGTGAAAGTTTCATCAATATTTCTCTGGAATCCTTCTATAGTGCAATGTGTAAAAGGCTGTCACCTCTGAATTTATACTAAAAAGCCCCAAAACAATACCCTCCCCACCTACCAAATGAGAAAATTCTTCAATATAGAGAAAAATTAAACAGACATTTGAAATAAACAGAAAGCTGTTTCCATGCAAAAGCATGACTAATATGTAGTTACTATTAAAAAAAAAATCATCCTATGTGTGATTATCCAAAGTAAAATGTCAAAGCTCGGTTCCCTCCTGGTTCACATCATGTAGACAAGCCCCTACATTATGAGTCTTTACATTAGTCTACCCCATAATGTGCTCAGCCAAATTCTATTATCACACTTTTTAGAAAGCGCCTGCTCACATTTCAGCAGGCTGAGAATATTACTGATTGAGTCCCGCATTCATATGTAATTCTACAAGGAGTCTTGCGTTAATTTCTGACTTTTGAAAGAACTCTGAATTTCAGGCAGAGTAACTGAGCAGTGAGCCACAACTCTCATTTCCAAAAATAAAAGGACAGCTTAGTATGGAACAAAGTTATAAAGTCTAAGCCAGCTATTGACTGAAGTGAGCTACTAAGGACTACTGACAAATTCCTTTTTCAAAACACTCGCTGTGGCACTAACAAGGGGAAATGACCTTTATATGACAAAGTCAGAATCCTATTACAATAGGACAGAAAAAATTATTCCAGTAGTCCTTCCAAAATATTTTGAAACCCTGCTCAGCAGCAGAAAAGATCTCTCAGCTACTTTATAGGCAACAAAGGGAAATGTCCTAAGTTCTGATTACCTGATTGTACTCAGAACATTTTGTTTCACTCTTGGCAGCTGTGGCGATGTGCTCCAACCCCTGCTGCTTTCTGCTTGTGCAACAGCCACCCGGGGTGGTTGTGACGGCTACATCTGGCTCACAGATACCAACACAATAGTTAAGGGCCATAAATCTTGCTTGACACCTAAGGCCTGTGAGGCTTATTCAACAGCTGAGGGCTGTTGAGCATGCGCCAAACGAAGTACAGCTGCTGTGCAAATATGACCATAAGTCAATCATCTCCATAAACAGTGGGCAGCCTGAGGCTTGGTCAGCTCTCCTGCACAGAAGGGGCTGTGTTCCAGGAGCTCCCCTTCAGCATGGACACCTCCCTACATTACTTCTTGGGGCTGAGAGACTCCTTGCCTTAGAAGATTCTTGTTAAGTAATTAGTAACATGCTGAACTTCAAAATTTTACCTAAGTGACATAAAACATTGATTGTGCAATTACAATCCTTTAGCTACAAAGTGTTGACCAAGTCTGGGACTAAGTCTGGATCCAGACACAACTAAACTGCCATCAGAAAATTCAGAACACAGGCGAGTCCTTTGAACCTTGTGACTGAACAGGATGGTCTCCTGGACAGTTCTGTATAACCCCATCCTCTGTGCTGTAAAAAATCAAGTATATCTTGCCATTAAATATTGTTAAACTGCTGACGCATTTACCACCAAACTTTGTTAAATGGCTGTTTTACCTCAATAAAGATATTGCTACTTCTCTCTTGCAGGTGAAGTGCGTCACTCTATCTGTGGCAGCAGCAAGGGGTGATAGCACAAAAAATGCCGGCAGCAACAGTTTAGAACAGCCATACAAGCACAAAATCAGCTATGTTTGCACTTGGCTCTGACAGTTCATTATGTGTGAAAAACAGGCATTACCGTACATAAGGTAATAAACTGGATGTTAAAATGATTAGCAGTCTCCCTTTAAAATGATTCTTGGAAAAACTGCAGCTTTGAAAAGGGTAACACAGATACACATGAATAAGTGATACAGGTGAAGCTCGGGGTTTTTTTTCAGAGACACATATTTTGCCAGAAGTACATTTGATTACTGTAATCCACAAGGCAAATAAAAGGATTACAGCACTGAGTTGATAGGGCCCATCCAAACTAGTTTGTTTCACAAAATAAGAAACAGACCCAGACGCATCAGTGCCTTAACTGGGATGTGAGGATCTTTGCCCATTATTATCTTCTCATTATGTCCTAAGCTAACCTACTAGAAAATAATAATCTGGACAAGATCAAATGGACTCAAATGTGCCAGAAGTTCTTTAGTCTTCAAAAAAGCATCTAAGGAAAGATCCAGTGCTGAAAAAAAGCTCAGGAGGTCTACACTGTGATGCAAGGCCAAATACAGGAATTAATACACCTCTTTGGCCTTTTAAAAGAAACCACCAGTATTGTAAAGGATGCAAACAGAAATCCTAGCAATTTCACTTGACAAACAACATAGCTCTTGTGGTATACAGAAATTCAGACTGCCTTACTTAAGCGAAATATGTCATATTCCCAGCTACAGCTAATTATCTTGTGCTGGAGAAATGTTATGAAGAATAGTTTAGTCAATGTTTATAGAAAGTATTTTGAGATCTGGGCAGCTGGAAATCCAGAACTCTATTAGCTGAAACTGTTGCTGACATATCAGCAACTTAAAAGGAAAAGTCTTTTGATAAATTAACATGAAAATGACAAAGAAAAGATTAGAAAAAAGATCTATTACTGGATTATTGTAGACACTTCTTATGTCCACACTTAAGAGACTAACTAACTTCAAAAGAGGGTGGACATAAAAATGTTGCTTGAAGTCTGGAGCACCTTTTAACAATCAAGGTAATACCCAGTTAGCTGAGAAAAATACATAATGGATTACTGTACCTGGTGATAATCCACATGTGGCAGAAACAATAAGCACTAGATTGCTCTTTAAGGAAACATAAGAGATACTAAGGAATCAAAAATAGAAATAATGAACAAAAATATTTTACAAGGCTGAAACAAAATGAAAACTGGAATTTACTAGAAGATAAATAATATTAATTTTAAAAAATCTCCATCACTTTTACTTGCTGTTCAAGTAAACAAATTACTGGGCACAAGTAAGTGATGATCTGTGTAACAGAAATGGAGAAAATCAGGCAGTGCAACAGTGTCAGACATTATCTGGTCCAATCCCATTCTTCACAGCCAGATCACTTAATGCAATGAATGCAATTCAATTAATCTCCTTTTTGATTAAACATTTCTCAATAGGCACATAAAATGTCAGTTGATATGGAAAAACAAATTTATTAATACTAACTAAAAAAAAAAACTGTTCACAGAACTAAGATTGTAAAAAGGGAGAGGGAAAAAATACAGAATTTTTGAAAAGCAAATACAGCATATTCAGAAAATCACCCAAAATTGTCAGTGCTCTAAGAAAAGACACAGTGCATAGAATGACTTGGCAAACTGTTAATACAGAAACATATAAACAGTATTTATTGGATAAAAAAAGTTCATGACTAACCAGCACAGTGAGTAAACATTTTATGCTTTGAAGTACAGGGTTTATAATTCAGAGATACAAATGTTATTTTAGGCTTACTGGTGCCTTAGTATGTAACTCGGGCAAAGACAAAACCTCCATGGTTCCCATTCCCCCTCTACTTTTTGGAATGGTGCAACCTTAGCACATCGTTCTTCAGAACAAAGGAGAGAGATTTAGGGGATAGCAGCAAATTTACCTTATCTCCATCACTGCTACGTTTGAGTTTAGTTTGGCCATTAAATCTTGTAGCTGTTACCCTAAGCATTTCTAATGTTTAAATGACTGGCTTTACAAATTCTACAAATTGGTCACATTCAAACAAAGTGTTACCTGTGAGTGATTACTTTCTCCAACCTTCTCTTCACTCAACAGCAAATACAAAAAGCCCACTTAGTTGTCATATCCTAAAACAGCTACTCCATTTCCTGCCTCACTATCACACCTTTTTCCTCAAAAAGGCTAAAATTTGCCATTTCAGTTTAACAAGGTTCAGATTTCACCGACATGAGTAACTCTTTGCTAGTTACTGAGTATTTTGAGTTTCACTCAAAATTTTGTAACATAATGGGCTGATCTTTCTACACTTCTGAAATGTTCTCAGCATTTCAGTCCTGAACTGCACTGTCTCAGAGCTTCTGCAGTCAGGGGAATCTGGACATCACTTGGCTACACAGAGCAATGCCTAAACCCTCCACCACTGACCACACAGCTCCAAGGTCTGCGTGACTGGTGCTATCAAGAAGGAGCCCCTGTGAAGAGATTAAGCATTAAAGAAAGGGGTGCACAGAAGTTTGCTAAGAAGAAAGGTGTTGAAGTCAGCCAGGAATGAAAAGTGTGGCTGGAAAGTGCACAGGGGCATCTAGGGCTGAAGGGCTAAAATGCAGCCCCTTCCACCTACTCTAGATGCCCAGCCAGGGGCTGAGTGAGGCATCCAGGCCGCACCAGATGCTCCTGCAATATGCTGAGATACTTGTGGCCTCAACTACTGCTGGGATATGAGTGAATGTACAAATCATGTTCAAAATAAATATTTTGTTATTATAAAATACTAGTCTTAATTTTGTTCTTCAACAACACCATTGAGGTATCATGTAACAGGCAAAAAGTCACTAAGATTTATATCGTAGTTGTGGCTTTTCTATTGCCCTCTGTTGCAAGCTACATATGTACTTTATATATTTTCATATTCTAAATATATTTCTATTGTGGGAATCCTCCACAATTTTGGAAAACAAATATTCTTAGTGCTAGAGGGCTGTCTGTTTAACGAAGCCACAGGAGCCATATATGCTATGGCTTTTAATAGCTGTTTTCCAAACTCTAAAAATTGCTGAAGAAGAAACATTTTTTGTTGGTTTTAGTCTTATCTTTCTTCAAACTTTCAAAATTTCTACTTTCTAAAATCTAAATCTAAAGAATAACCCTACAACAAAGAAGATAATAGATCAGGGAAAAAATATTTTAAAGACCTCAAGTAAGACACTCAACATTTTATTTCAGAGTCCAATCCAGTTCCTTAACTCTCCAATAGGGAGATCTCCAATCCACTTCCTTAACTCAGTGAAGATTATACATGGCATTACTGGCCTGTGTCACCCATGGAAAGAGAGACCCAGAAGAGATATTCTATGCCTCAAATTCTGAAGCCTATACAACAAGGACACTTTAGAGTAGATTTTCTATTTTTCTTCTATTCTATTCTAAACATTCTATTATTCGATTCTTTTATTAGATCAATAGAAGAAGGAACACAGCTCCAGAATTCCTCCTTGGAAGTCAATCACAATGAGGCACTTGGGAAATCTAAGCATTTAATTCATACCCTTCCACTCATCTTTCCTAAGACTGCCTGGGCTTGCATCAATGTATATATTCAAATTAAAGGTTTTATGAATAAAATACAAGTTTCCGTTTCATGTAGCAAGTCCTTGTCATAGCCATCATTTACTTTCTCTTAAATTCTGCTTCTGATTTTCATGTACATTTGCACCCACACTGCCTCTTTCGCTTGAAGTCTTTTTGATACATCTCAGGAAAAGAACAAGACAATGTGTTATCCAGCCAATAAAAAATTGAGTTCAACTAAAAGACCATCAGTATCAAAAACTAAGATTTCTTTACCTGTGGCTAACTAAGGAACAGAAAGTATCATTAGCAGGAATTTTTGGGGGCTGGGGTCAGAATTTACATAGGAATGGGATGGAGAATTCCTCCAGAGTCTTTTACCTGAGGTCTCAAGTGAGAACACATATCTTGTGCAATTTAAATCTCCAGCCAAGTACTTCTCCATTGATTTAGGCTTGTTTTTCCTTCTAAAAATATTAAATCAACAATCTTAAATCAGACTCAGGAATTCAAAGAGGCCTATTTTCAGAGGTTGGCAGGAACACCACTGATGGCAGGATGCAGCTTCCAGCCTGTAGCCAATATTAGACTGAATTAGGAATATAAAATTACTTATGTATTTACCTACCTATACTTATTTCATATAGGTATTTATTTCTAACTGTCATACATTTTATAAAGTCCACAACAGAAATACTGAATAATTGCAAAAGACAATCACACTCACTTAACTTTCAATTAAAACAAGGGCATCCTCTTCCCATTTCAGTATGCAGTCATCATAAAGCTTCGATGAAGAGAGTCCTGTATGCCTAATTAGATAATCTCTAATAGCTTCCTTATGACATAATTATACCTTGATGGTAAATGATGTCATTAAAAACAAAGAGATTTGCAGTTTTCTTGCCTTTGTAAGGAATGTTTAATAGCTGAATAGATGTTACACAGAATGCTTCTGGGCTTAACAACTAGATTCCCACAAAGCATGTGCATTTATACAGGTGCAAATTATGTTTCCTTGTTCTTTCATTTAATGGTAAGTTTAATGTAAAGTTCAATTCACCCCTTCACCCACTATTATAAACTTGAATACTCATTTTCCATTACTGAATAATTAACTTCATGAAGCTCTTATTTACCTGTTCAGTGTTTAGGAACCTAGATGAAGGGATCAAGGGTTTTATTTGTTACAATGTGAGTCTTTGAAAAGATTATTTACAAGCATCTATTTTTGTAAGCAGTTCTGTACTGGGCACAAAGGAGAATGAAGTAAACTTTCTGGAAATAAAACCTGAACATGATTTAAGAAAAACAATATACCAAACCCAGAATGAAAAAAGTGACCTACACAGATAAATTAAAAAGTTTCACTGAAAAGAAACCCTAAGGTTAAAAAAAAAAAAAAAGAATGAAAAAGAGAGAGGAAAAAAAGGCATCATATTTCAAACAACTTTCAATTCAACTTGTTCCTCATAACTCTGGTGCATGCTACCTTGCCTTGCCAAAAATAATGAATCAGAACAGCGGACAGCAGTTAAGATTGCCAGGGCAGCATGAATTATAGAATTGATCATTGTCAGACTGAAAACTCACAATAACGGTTATAAAGATAAAAGTAGCATTTCAGAATTTGGTCACAGATCTGAAAAAGAAAAGTGTAGATATGGTTTTGTGAGTTACTTTGGTTTTAGAGTGCTTTGTTTCCTTCTAAAGTAGCACTAAGTCCTCAGACCACATGCTGATATCAGAACATTTCAGTAATTTTATCATTTGGAACTTTAGATCAATCAATGATTTAAGATTTTTTATGAAATATAGATTACTTTGGTAGCTGATTATTCAAAGACTTAAAACAGAAAGCAATTGTTTCCAGCAATTTCAGTTGCAGTAGCAGTGTGAGAAACTGAAAGTGCTTCTCACCAGGGTGAGTATTCTTCTCCAAACTCATGAATTTTTAATAAAATTATCACATAAAATCACACCCAAATGCCAAAGCAAGACACAGTTACCATGCCATGAATTTGCTGCTTCTGAGTATCAGCCTAGAGATCCCAGCAGACAGGATCTGCTGCACTCATTTACCTGTGAAAGCCAGTGCACAGAATACTGAGGTAGGAAGAGATTTATCCTGTGAGAGCATTTCCTACCAGCAACAATCCATTCCTGTAATCACAGCTGAAGTGACACCCATCAGGAGAAATCACCCCAACAATTAATTGATTTACTTAAATAATTTACGTAGGAAAGCCAGTTTCAAGCTAACAATACATCCTCTTTTTCTCATAAGCACACCACAGACCCACTCTTTCAGAATGTCACAGCTGCCACAATGCCTACAGCAAGTATCAAGACTGGCAGGTAGAATACATGCATGCCCTCAGACCCATCCTTCAAAGGGTGTTCATACTCTTGATGAATGACTCCTAAGAGTCTTTCAGCTTTTTAGGATATAGTGGGTCCTATCACATCCCTAAGAACTAGACTTGTCAACAGGGAAGTGTGAATAAGGACGTATCTGAATGAGCATAGATGAATTCAACTCTGACAGTGCAAGCAAGAGCTCAAATGACACTCCCTGTGCATTACAAAAATTAAGGGAGAAGAAGTAAGAGTGTAACAAAGCCTGAGGGTGGAATTAAACATGTGTAGAGAAATTAATAGAGTAATAAAATATTCACTGTTTACACTTGAGGGACAAGGGTGACTGCACAGGCAGGGCAAGAGAGAGGACAAGAAAAGCCTGGTAAGGTAGATACGCTGGTGGGGTGGCTGGATGTCATGTAACAAAATCTGGATTTCTTATTCACCATGAGCCAGAAAACACTCTATGGCAAAATGTTCAAAATAACCAAAGAAGATTCAAAATAGAGCAACAAAACTCACAGTTTTGTACAGCACAGTCTGTGCTGATCAACAGCTCATCTCCAGGCTGGCCCACAGATCAGCTCTTCCCACTTGGGCAATGACTCAAGGATAGCATCATTCAGACAGCATGGGTGGTGTCGCTCTGCTACAGAGGCCCAGCTTCTTTTCTAGGTATCCAAAAAGCGCTCCAGGGGCATTATGGAGAACTGAACAAACTCTGTGTTCCTTTTATGAGTCAACATTCAAGCCATTCTAAGACAGAGCCCAGGAAAGTGAAGGTAACTGCAGGTCACATCAATCTCCTGCTTGCTGAGAGATCTCTGAACAGTGCAGGTAAAATACACCAGGGAGCTGCCACACAGCTACTCCAGATGGGCCATTGTCCCAGTGCTGCCACAAGATCACCAGCCAGTACAACTCATCTACTACTTTCCCCCTCTGATATCTTTCCTTTTGAAGAAAAGAGGAAAGGAGTGGATTAGCATTGAAAGAGGCGGAAGATTTCTCTCAACTATTAACTAGATGGATTCTTTTTTTTTTTGGTCTACTCTAAATCCTTCATCTCCCCCTCCTCTTGCTCTCTGTCCCAGTACTCTCTTCCTCTCCCTCATGCTGTCTTCTGACCTTTCACTCTAGGGCTCTACTTTTCCACTATAAATATGTTCAGTATTACTCATCTTACAAAATTCTCTGTTCTACCAGCCCAGAACTGTCATGGATCTTCCTTCAATTTTCACCTCAAACTCATCAAGCCAAACACATCCACTCACTAAAAGTCTAATCATCGAGACTTTAAAATACAGATCTTTTGCACCTCAAGAAAGTTCCTGAAGATTTTTTTTTTGAAAACAAATCAGAATCTTAATTCTACTCAGTCTTCTTTGCTCACTGCTCTGATTGAACTCCACAAATCTGTTTTTTTGTGAGGGCTTCCATTTTAGCTCCTCACTTTCAAACTCACTCCCTCCTTCCCTCTTGTCTTTTGGAAGTCTCAACCAGAAACAGTAGCTTTGCATATATGTAAATTCCTCTGACTGAGCACACTCCTCCTACTTCTTATTCCAAATGAATTTCTCTTGTCACACTGAAAAATACAGCTGGGAATAAATTGAAAATAACTGTAAACTCAAACTGACTTTAACAGAAGTGAGATTCAATGAAAGTCTGCAAAAAATTTCTTTTCTTCCCCCTGAACTTAGTATCCGCTGCAGTATTATATAAAAAGGCAATAATTTGTTTGTTTGAAGATATTATTTAAAATTTTACTTCAATTTTACTCCAAATCTTACTTCAAAGGTTAAAGGACAACTAAAATGAAAGACATTTAAAGGCCAAAGCAAATTTAAATAAATCATCCCCTCAAGTAATTAAAAAAATAAAAAAGGAAATTCTTGCCAGAAAGAAATTAGTTGAATAGCTTAAAGCTGCGCAAAAAAGAAAATTAAGAGTTCACTGATCTAATTTTTAGCAAAAGATTGCATACAGCTGAAGAACAGGTTTTTTTTTGCCATGTCAACACAAAAGAACACTAAGGGAAATATGAAGTGTCTATCTGATATAACGACTTCTTCACTGAAAATTACTTTGTTTCTTTTATTTGATGCCAAAATAATAGTAAATTAAGGCAATCAGAAGGCATTTCACTACGACTGCTTATACCTGATAAACACAAATAGCTAATGCTTTTGAATGATAGTAGCTGTCTCCACACTAAGAACAAAATCACACTAGCTTCTGATTAATCAAAACATATCAATTACTCTACTGTTAACTGAATTGAGATATAGATGACTTCTATCTACATTACTTCATAAATATGCATTTTTTTAAAATAAAGTGGCAACTGCCTACCTTTCATAATAATTTGTGCTTATAATTAGAATGACTGCTATATTTGTTTCCATGTCATGTGTACTTAGGCAGATGTAAATTTCTGCAGAGAAACCTCTTAATATGGATTTTCTTTTCCTTTTTATTTTCCTTTTTTTTTAAGAGAAGAAGAGCAGATACAAAACAAAGTAGAGTTTAGTGAAATGTGGTAGGCAGAAACAAAAGATTAGGAATCCCAGAACATTTCACATATTTGTGACAGATGTAGGCACTAGCATCCTGGAAATCCCAACTCCCACACATACACATTGGGGCCATATGATGTGCTCAAGTAGTACAAATTTGACTGGAATGATCAGGGCAGGGTTAAGCATTAGGAATGCCTTATAATGGCAATAGACACTAACCCAAATACCATTCACTTCAACTGCAGAATAGTGATTTTGGCATTACTCATACAACTTCCCTCATTTTTAGACAGCAAAAACAAACTGGTATGGCTATATATACATTGAACCAGCAGTTGAGTTGCTTACCAATTAAATTCTCCAGTTGTCCTAGCTCAGAACTCACTTAACAAAATATAATTATCCTCAAGTGCCATTTTGTTAAACACCCCAAAAAGAAATAAACCCCCACAGGCAGTGTGAACTAATTTCCCCTCCCCACCATAGGGCAAATATAGAGTATCTACAACAGGACTAGGGCTTCCGGGGAAAAGCCTGCATCTCAGTCCAATACCAACAACATGGGTAACATGAACATGTAAAATAAAAAGTTTGAAAATGGGAGATATTATGACTTCATTTTAAAATTGACACTTATTTCCCCCCACACAGTACTTGAAATCTTTAGAGTGTGGTATTTTCCCTTCTGATTCTCCAGAATGTTTCTATAGGATGCTACCAGGTCCTCTGATACATTAGTGAAATCACACAAGGGCAGAGAATACATTAGTTCAGATATGCTGGAGTTGGATTCTATTTTTTAAAAGTAAAAAGGAGAAGCATCTCTTATACAGCAAAGTGCTAACTAGCTAATTATGTGTATGTGAAACATATGAGGAGTTCCTAACATGGAAAATCGCCAGTGCCTGCTTATGCATCATTTACCTTGAGAAGTGGACTCAGTTCTCAGCCACAAGCCTGCATAGTTAAGATTTCAAGGATGCTGCAACACTCAGGAATGTTCCCTCACACCACTCTTACTGCCCTGCGTTGCTGAAGGAATGGCCTGTGAAGCACCACTGAAGTCTGTAAGACAGACGGCTGAGTGATCCTGGACAGAAAATGGGGCATTTCTAATGAAAAGCTGAAAGTTCTGTTTCCCACAATTCCTTTGCATGATTTACAGCAATCGTGGTAATTTAAAACTGGCAACCGCAGACCAGAATGCTTGACTACTATTGTTTCAGTAGCACAATCAAATTACCCCTTTTGGGCTTTTACAATTAACTTGTTAGATGCATGTGTTACCACTTCCCAAACAGTAATATTATCAGATGAAGAAATTCAGCAGGGAACAGCAACAGGAAAAGTACTGAATTTAATTCCTAATCTGAGCCCCAGAGAGAAATCCTTTATCATAATATGCATTTTATGCATAAATATAATTTTAGAAACTTTTATGGTAATATGTTCTTTTCCATTCCAGTCCTAGAAAAGTAATGAAAGAAGGTCTTTAAAAATAAACATATAAAATTCCTGAACACTAAGATAATTGCATGTATGTTTAAGTAATCCCTCAGGCTCTCAAAGGTTTAATTAAGACTCTAAGCTACAAAGAAACCAACTGCCAAAACTAACACCAGCCAGATACCTGCTTCTCTGCCATGTTAGGATTGTGAATTATGGCAAGATCCTTTTGTAAGCATGCATGATGAACCAGCCAGAAGTGTAAAAGGTCATTCTTTTCTTGCACTCACTTTTTGGATGAGATTTCTCATCAACATTAATAAGCTAATTCCACATGACTGACATGCAGCTCCGAAAAACTCAGAATATTACAATAAACATTGTTGCACTCCTGTCACTGTGGTATTACGCTGAGCAACAGGGATGCAGAATAAAGCCTTCTTTATGCATCACTTTCAGGAAAAAATGATGAATCACTCAGGTAAGCAGCTTAGCAGTACTTGCTCTCTAAAATAAATGTAGAGTAAAACCCTGGGATCACTTGGCACTTTTACTAAGGAATCTGGATGTTTAATAAACCACAGATCTAAGAATGGCAGTGAAGGTAGTTGATGGCTCATACTAATCAGATTCTTTCCTTTCCAAGAAAGGGCATGGCATGGCAACAGTGGCAGACACCACTCTGTGTTTACACACTGCCCTGCCCAGCTGTGGGTGCAAAATGGTATGAATATTGTGTGTAGCTCCTCTGTTGCTGCTCAAATCCTCTCTTCACAATCACTTTTGTTTTACTGCGGTTCTGACTGTGGAGAGACAGCAGCCTCTCAGAGGTATATTTCCACTTGTTTACTATGTATTCAGGATTTCATCCAACAATCTTGTGGCTTGCTCCTGTTAAGCCCAAGTTATATCAGCCTAAAGCATTAAGGGAACAGCCCAGAACACCATACCTTCCACAGCTGTAGCTGTAGAAATACCTTGTAGTAAAACAAAGATTTTGCAAACAGTATCACAATTAGCTACTCTTAAATGCAGCAACAACTCGAAAATTTGCCTTCAATTAAATAAATATGAAGACTCAAGAAAAGTTACTGTACTGCTATGAGAATATACCAGCACCCCGGTGAGCAGTACTAGCCTCTTCAAAACCTCCCTGATGGTGGCAGCTGTGTGAGCATAAGGGTCTGCTGTACTATAAGAATCAAATAGGTGCTTCAAACCACCAAATGAGCAAAGCGTGCTCATTTAAAGAGCATTATTGTTGGTGGAAGCATCAAGAGATACTGATTTGGGTTTAACTGCAGAGGAAAATTGAAACAGTTAGGTTTATATCAAGAGAATAAATATATTGTGACCAGTTGAAATTATTATGGAGACATAAAACATCATAGAAACCCAGATGGCTGGGTTCAAACGAAGTTGGCAGTCTTCAAATGAAGAAAACATAACTCAAGTGAATTTCCCTTATTTTCTCTAGTTCATGTGCATAAACGCTTGAGAATTTTACATGAATGTCAAGTTTAAATAAACCAAGTCAATATGGGAAAAGAATATTTTCACCTTTTAGAAAAAGTTGTGATGGTGATGAGAATTTATTTTCTTAATGAAAGATGAACAGAGCCCTTATACTTTTGCTTAAAGGTCTTTTCCTGCTGTTCTCTATCTGTCATATTTTATTCTTAACTGAGAACATCAGGGATTAATGATCTCCTTAAACAGTGCTAGCAAAAAAATAAGAGTCTGTAATATTAAAAAGGTGAACAGCTCACAATGGTATGCATTATATGGCTTAGACATAGCTCAAGAGCAGGACAAATAATAGACAAACATTCTTAGGCTTCTGAAGACAAAGGTTTCGTGTCCATAGAATTATCAGTGTCTTCCAGAGTAACACTTGCAATTCTTGGGCTTGTTATTTCTAGCTCACATTTTGAAGAATCTCATGTGTTTGTATTTCAGATATTTCAAAAGCATATGAAAAACATGCCACAGAGGTACAAATTACTATCCTTCTGTTTAACATCAGCCACCGTTATTTTCAGGCGTATTGTCTTATTCTATTCCCCAAAAAATCCTGGTATTTCAATGCTATATTCATACAAGTCAGTTTATTTTATTTATATTCCTTTACATTTAGACCCCTGCTCTGAAAGCCAACTACTTGCCAGCTGCCAGCTTTAGAAAGAAAACACAGAATGATGCAAATTAATTTGCTATTCAACAGAGCCAAGATGAATTGCTCATAAACTATGGGCCAGCAGCATGAATACACTGATAAACTTCCACAACCTATATTTACCTTCTATGCAACAAAAACTTTCTTACTGAAAGGCAGAGATCTATCATTGTCTATAGAGACTTGTGGCAAACCAAATAGTTCCAAAAAGAACTACCTGACTTCCTTATTATTGCTCCAGCATCCAAATTATTTATAAGCAAGATTGAGTAGGTGCACCATCTGCACTGAGGCAGAGTGCTCTGTCCTCTCTCTGGACTGCACAGGAGGACAAGTGCTGGCAGCCCTGACAGCATGGGAAGATGGCATTTGCATCAGGTACCAGAGGAGGCATCAAGAGCCACTCAGCTTCCATAGAAGCAGCCTACACACAGTATAAAAGAGCTCTGCATAATATTCCACGGTATTTTGATAGATAAGCTGGAAAAAAAGTGGATCAATTTCAGGTACTTTCCCACTGCAAACTCATGCGGAACACAGCTCACACTTAATGCAGCCATCTTGTTTTAAGAAGCACCTAGCAAGCTCAATATATAGCACAGGTTTTGGTTTGGTTTTATTTTTGTATTTAGGTGCTACTCATGCATATTCTAGTAGTAGTGGTAGTTGATAAATTAAATATATAATGAAATATATTTTATAAATATATTTATATAAATAAAAACAGTTTGACCTGAAAGTTCACTTTCTGAAAACCTGGACCATTAGAGCCAAGCCTTAATGTTTTTAGTTTGGCTGCTGTGTTATTTTTAATACAAGGTGGAACCCCATGGCACTCTAGAGGAAGCTGCTTTGTATTTATAAGCTTTTGAATCCCATTAACTCCAGGCATTACTAGACACAACTGCCCAGTGACACAGTGGTGGCCATCAAAAGCTGAGGTGATGCAAGCACTAGGTATTGTGATTTGAATACTGCACTGACTGCCAAAACCACAGGACAGCACCAAAGCATACATACACAATTCAAAGTGCCTTGATGTTTAGTATGAGGTTCTGAGAAAACAGATCTTGCTAAGACTAAATTGTAACATGTAGAGATTAATTACGTTATTGAGAGAGATTTCCTAGTGTTTTGATACTACCAGAAACCAATTATACAATATAATAAGCACAAGAAAAAGAAAAACCTTGTGTGATGTCTCTGTTGGAAAGCCATTAAAAACAATTCTATGTGATTATGAAATTGAAACTAAAATGCTATTCCGTCCTTTGAAATTAGATCTTCACCAAGTCAAGGCTTTCCTCCTGTTAAAAATCCTTGGTCAATTTGGCCTTAGCATGCACCAGGACACTCCTTCCTCCATCACAGGAGTTCGCCATGGTTGCTACTTTTTACCTGAAAACATTGGAAGAGTACCCAGGTCTTCATCACCAGATTGCTGAAACCAAAATGACCTCAATATAGAAGTCAGAAGACGAGCAAAAGGACTAGTATCAGATGTCCCCACTTGGGCTGGGTGTCAAAATAAACACAGGAATGCTCCCAAGCACATTGCTCCTGAAAGAACAATTATCCCTTTCCCATGAAGCCTGGTTATCTCACCATGGTCCTTGGCAGATCCCTGGCTTGGGTCAAGTTCCACAGCTGAAAACAATTCTTAAGCATGTTTTAGTAAAGAGGTGGCCATTCTGCAGGTCCCAGTTCTGGATATGCTTAAAGTACCAGTTCTCAGCTCCCAGGCAGCCGTTTCCACCTGCTGGGGACACCAATCTCAGAGGGATGCTGCAAGGCCATTTTTAAGGTACAACAGCAGGAACGCTACAACCATGCCTTGTCACATCCTGAACTTAGTCCAAATACCCCTGTGGCTCCCCCAAAATATGTCATCCAAGGAGGCTCTCCTGCAGAAAGGATAGAAGGATGAAAGACAAGTGCTGGTGTTCAGCAAAAGCACCTTTGGGAGTATTCCTGGCATGGTAGGATGCACAAGACCCTACCAGCTTGCCTTGTTTCACACCAGCACAATCCCATGGTGCTGCCAGGAGGGTATTCCAGTGAAGTGATGGACAACTGCCGTGTGAAAGAGCGAAAACAAAAAAAATTTAACATCTTGAAAAGAAATGCAAATATCTCTACTAGTTTTAAATACTGTCAATCACACCAGTTGTCGAGCCACTTTCAGCAGAGGTGCGGCCTTATTAATAAACAGAAGCTATTAACAAAGACCAAAACTGTGGAGGTTCATAAGAGGGCATGCTGGGAATGGACAACAGAATATGCAGAATGCAAAATTCTGAGAAAATAAATTTGAAAATCCAAACCAAACCAAACCAAACCAACCAACCAACTGAACAAATAAAAAACCCTCCCAAAAAACCCCCAAAACCCCAGGCCTTTTAACAGTCTACAATATCCCTAAGCTCAAAACTCTTTACCATATTGTTGGATGCTCAAAAGAGCTACAAACCACTTAAAATTTTCCATTGTATTTGAAGTATTTTTCTGTAAAGGAGGGGATTTTTAACTAACTACATTTATCATTAACACAACTGTATTATACACCAATTTGTTAGACTCTAATAACCGCTGGGAAAGAAATGCTTAGTAATGGTTATTATTTGTACAGAGTAATGGTAAAATAAAAGTGTGTTGTAATTTTGTTTTGCTGGTTTTATGACTACATAGGTCAGAAGAAGACCCCTATACTGTATTGATGTTTAATTATTTATGGTCTGGCTGCATCTCAAACTATTTTGTTGCACTCCTTGTGCCTTAGAACATTTAAAACTGCATCATCTCTCCACTGGTTGGAGCAGTTACTAGTAAAGCACCCGCTGAGCTGTAAATTATGAACCACTACGATCCCATGTCCATTTCAGACCCAGGACTGACAGATTATACCAACAGGCTTGATAAACTTGTCACAAAAGATTCAGGGTGCAACTGCTCAGCCAAAATACACGTGAGATGCACAGAGTGAATCAGGGCATAAATTAGTCTCCAAGCACAAATCCTTAAAGAGACACATCAAAATCAGGACTCAGTTCTCCACAAAATGCTACTTAAGTTTAAGTTATCCCAACTAAAATACACTGCTAGATTTTAGCTGTTTTTCTAATTTAGTGTACGGTATTTGTCTTCCTTGTTGGTGTAAAACTGACATACATACTAAAAATTAGTCTAAAATGCAGTGAAAAGCTGAGAGCAAAAACCACCCAGCAATAAAGAGAGAATAATAATTATTTATTAATTAAACATTTATTTTAAATCAACAATTAATTCTTTTTCATGGATTCTTTTATGGACTAATGTTTTTCAGGTCATTTGAAGCAAATCTTACCTCCCACTAGGCATTTCTTCAACAGTTAGTGCAAAAAATTATATATATATGTAAAAATTATAACTAAATCACTTTTGAAGTAAAAATACATAAAGGCAAAACAAATACAGCTATCCTTCCATAAACTGATTACTTTGCAACCATTAAGTAATTCAGCACTAAGAATTTAACTACTGAAATGTCCACAAAGCGAGATAGAGAAGAGGAAAACATGACATGAATGTCACCATTGGATGATCTATGTCAAGCATTGTCCATTCTCTGATAATGGAAATCAAATCAAAACCTGTAAGGAAACACTAAAGGTGAGAAGGATGAAAGCACAACTTCACCAGATGAAGGCACAACTCCCATCCCTTTTGCAGACAGCAGCAGAGCTGGCCATAGTCTGTACCATGGGACAAGGGTTCAAAAGTTGATGTCTGTACAGTGTGTGGAAATATAAAGAAACAGAAACCCTGAGGAGAGGGAGGAGAATGCCATCTCAGCCTTGTGACTAAACCTCACTTTCTGCACAGGTAAATAAATAATAATTAGTTTATAAAAACCTCATGACACAGAGAGTAGGCAAATTCTATGTCTTTATTTTGGGGTGGCCTTTCGTGAACTGGACAGTAAATTACACTTATTCAGTATCTGCTCCTGAGGTCATAATCAAAACCATGACATGCTTTACAAGCAAAAAGGCAGACAAGGGTTTTGAGACTTTAATATCACTAACTCTATCAAATAAGAAAAACAATTATCAGAAAGCTGAGATCAAATAAATGTCTGGGGGTTTTTGGTGGTTTTTTTTCTTTCTTTGTTTTTTTAAACTAAACTGATTGCAGCAATCAATAAATAAGTTTCAAAGAGCTCTTTCAGTAAAGACCAGGCCTAGCCAGCAGGTATTACATTAACAGTCATTATCAATTAGGGCTCACTGGGCACAGACATTATTTACAAACCAAGAGTTCTGGGAATCCACTCATGTGCTAAAAGAACTTCTGCACTGCTCCAGACTGATGTTAGCAAAGCTAAGTGCTGCTTCATTAAATGCAGTACACACACTTCTTAATGGAGAGCAACTTTAATTGTCAGAAGGAGTCCATCTTTACCATCTAATGTGGGATAAACACATTCATGTTTTTTCAGGAATTTCAGGAACAAGGGAAAACATTGTCCATTTCTTTTTTTTTTCTCCTAGAAAAAGATATAAGTAAACTAGACAAACATTCTTCAGAGCTACTAAATTCTTTCAGCCTTTAGCAGATGTAAACATAGAAATGGAAGGCTAAAAATGATAAATTATTTCACCTTCTGAGAGCTATCTCCTCAATTCCATTCAGGCAGACATTGATAACTTCAGTTTATAATGGAAATAGTCACAAAAGGGAAAGAAAAGAGGACAAGTAATTCTGATGAGTCATTTTGTTATTTCTCAATAAATCCTTCTCCTCCCTTCTCTAAATGCCTCTTGCAGTAGATACATCAGAACATCAGAAACACATTTATTAAGTCATATGTACTTTTGAAAAGGCTGCTCTTTTGATATTTTGATGATTACAAATATGCAAGTTACACAAACACAGAAATGTCACTCTAGCTACATTTGACTTGAAGACACAAAGGGAATGTACTAGCTAATGATGCTAATGGTCAGCACAGCAACAAAACAAACCTCTGCTCTGGGTAATCAAGATGTGAAGAATTTAGGTTTGGGTGCAACAGTATGAGCCATAGATGACACAGAGACAAACAGCAACATTCACTGCAAGAGCAGGCTCTGGAATGCTGTTAGTATTTGCACTTAAACAATGAAACAAGTATACAAATGAATATATCAATTTCTTTTTGAGAGGAAAACATCTTAAGTAGTACAACTAAAACAACTTTTAAAATCCTCCAACGCAAACAATTAAGCATAATTGTCCCTCCATTTAATTAAAGGCCACTTGTCACCACCCTGAAGTGACAAATAAATTGCAAAGGGCAAAACAGTTCAGTGTGCACCTGTCTCCCAATGATAAGTGGCATTAAGTGTCATTGAGATGGTTTAACTGTTGCTTAAAGAAGAAGTATGAAAAAGAGATCGCGAGATGTGTCTTCACTTTTAAAAGCAGCTTAAGGTGAAACACATTGAAATTCCTGTACTTTGGTAAAGTTTGGGTAACATCCTATTAACTGGGAGTACAGTCTCCTGAGGTAACAATTTAGCTACATGAATTCCAGCAAGCAAACACAATTGCTAGTTATTTTAACATGGAAAGTAATTTTTTAATTTTTTAAACAAGTATGACTCAGTGCTATACACTACTTTTACTCCTGTCCCTTCCTTGCATTTGAAACAGTTTTTCGAACATTTCCACGATAAAATGCACCTTGCTGCTCCCCCTCAACACTGCCCAGACATGAAACGAGCCCTTTTCAGAGAGATGCATGTGTTCTCATTCTGCACCAGCGATTTCTACACTGGCTCATGCTTAGGGATTGTACTGCAGAATAGGGACTTTAGCAGTGTCCACCTTGAGAAAGCAACTAATACACAACACATATATCTGTACATCAGTTTTCTCACAGATTGAGAGAGAAGATGTCTAAAAAGATGCTGTTTCTATTCTCTTTATTTTAAATAGCTGAGAAATTCATACACCAAAGATGGTGAATGGGATTGTAATAAGAAGTTACTTGACTTGCCAAGTTTACCACAGGCATTCAATGTTCAAGATGCTAGCTTAAAGTTGTGCTTAAAATGAGCTTTCCTATTTCTTCTGGGGCATCAGCCTTTAGGATTTACATTTCCAAAATCAACGTATGCAACACTGAAGGCTCTAAAATTTCATTAAAAGCAAGAGAAAGGCATATTGCACCTCTTTGAAAATCGAATGCTTTAAGGCATTTCATAGCACTATGTGCAAGATCAAATCTCAAGCAAGGTGCTAAATGGACATGGAGGTAAATAGCGAGCAAACCAAGCAGAATGAACCTTGTTATATGTATTCACCTCTTTTCAGATCCAACCCCCTCCAAACATGACCGTATCAATAAATAAACAGGATTAATGAGAAGTGGGGCTATAGCCCCCCATAAGGCATTTAACATTACAGACTGCCACAATATTCAAGTGGACAGTGCTATTTTTTTTTAAATACTCTTTATTACAGTCAATTGTCTTTAGCAGAAGCTCATATCCATAATCTCTCAAAAAGCCACCAGCCTCCCTCAAGTAGTTGAGCGTAAATGGTAACACTGTACACAAAACCACTCTTCCCTCCTGCCTGGTTTGCAAATTTTTATTTAAATATAAATAGCATTAACTTTCTCCATGTGATTAATTTAGCACGTTAAAAGGTTTACAGGAATATAGAGTACTCAAGAGGCCCAAGGTGAACAGTAATTATATCTGAGCTGTCATAATAGAAATGGAATGCAAAGTGATTAATGCTGCACAGGGAAAAAACATTATTCCTCAGGGTGGAACAGCCCCATCTTCAAAGCCTCTGTAAACCAGTCCTTACAACCCAGCAATGCCTTTTGTCCTTCTTACCCCCTAAAAGTGTGAAAATAACAATTAAAATATAAAATAATTCAGCATCTGGATTAAGATGAACAAACAGGCTGCTAAGGGGAGCTCACCTTTTGATACATGAGCAGTCATGGTCAGCCTCAAAGGCAAAAAGAAGCTGGGATGGCCAAGAGAAGGAGACAGGCTGGAGAACAAGGGGGGCAATCTGTGCCCAAGATGAGTGGATGAAAGTCAGTAGGTGATCCTGGGCAAGTCTTACCTGCTGCAGCCTCTCCCAGATACCAGCCCTTCCTACTTGCCTAACAGTCAGAACTCCCAGCTAAGCATCACACCCTCCTGCTACCTGCCCATCTCCATCTCTAGATACACACCCCATCCATTCATTGTCTCTGGTTATGTGAATATTCCCATCCATGGTTCTAAAAACTCAGTAATATGGAAGATGTCCACTATGCATCCCACCAAGTGCTTTCACAGCAAGAGAGAACAATTACCCTCAGCACAATTTGGAAATTACGTTTTCCAGGAATAAGCCATCTGACAGAATAAACAAGAAAATGTGTAAAGGGATCAGACGGAACTTTAAAGGCAGAACTATTCTGTGTGAGAGCAACAGCCCTATGTACCCAAAAATCAACAACCAGATTCCAAGTATTTTGGAATATGAACTCAGTATTTCTTTTGTTATCAAAGTTTACAAACCTGAGTTGATGCCAAAGAGAAAGGGAACATTCTCATTTTGCAATAGACCTCAGGCAGAGTGAAATCCTTTATGAGGGCTCTCCCTGTAGCTGAAGACAAGCAGCCTGCCAGCTTAGGAGCTGTGTTTGCAAAGTTTTGTAAGCAGCAGTTAGGATCCAAAGGGAAGCTGTACTGTCAGATGCGTAGCTTGGCTACTGCAGTTACCACCTTAGTCCATGAAGAAAGGAGACCCAAGACCTTTACACACCAAAAACCAAACATGACTTTGGCGTTGGCTCTTACAAAGAGCAGTGGGGCATCAATGTCATGCCAATACAGCATGGGACTTCTTCAAGACCCACAGCAAATCCTGCCGTGCCCAAACCTAACCTGGAAATAAAGATGGATGTTTTGTGTTTCACTAAAGCAATTTTCAGCCTGAAGTTTCCTCTTACACACATTTTTTTGGGCAGCATCTGAAGGGAAAAAAAGAAAAAAAGACACAGAAAAAAACAAACAAAAACCTGATCACATCTAGGGATTTCTCATGATTCGATACACTTTTCTCATTGCTGTATTACAAGATTTAATGTGTCATATTGTACCACCGACCAGTGTAGTGTAAAGAGTTACAGGCTAGGCAGCAGTTTTGCAAAGAGAAGAGGGGAAAAAAACCAAACCAGTGGAAATCAAAAGGGAAAAAAGTTGATGAGAAAATGCCATTGTCTCACAGGCACCTGGAATTCTGTAGCACATTAATGGGAGCAGCACATGTTAGAGGGCTTCTCCTTTCCAATACTGCTGCCAAGTGAAAGACGCTGCCAAAGAGGGCAATGAAGATAAAATGTTCAGAAAACCTGATCTGTGGAGAAAGCTTTAGAGAGTGTCAGTTTGTTTACAGAGGAGATGCAAGACTTGTGAGGGAGCAAGGAAAGGGAGGTGAGCCCAAAGTGCTGCAGCCTGGAAACCACTCTTGGTGATGAAGCAGTTCCTTTCCAGCTAGGTAATAAAGAAAAGCAAAACGAACCTGTAACAGATCCTGTGGAGCTCAAGGATGCTCAGGGGCTCTGCTGTTCCATCCACACGAGAGGAAACAGCTTCCTATGCATGCTGCACACTCTCCAAAGGACAGAAGTGCGTCCACTCACCAGAGTGAGCACGAGAGGCGCCCACTGTGGCACCAGCAGCAGCATTATTCTACCACACCTACAGCACATTATGTCTATCACTATGCTTGCCCAAGAGCAGCATCTTACATAATCAATACCTTACATCAGCAAGTAATCATTCAACAAAATTCTGTCTTTTTCAAGGCATTTCAATATCTTCATGAACACTGTAAAAATACTTACTTCTCTATTAAAAAAAAAAAAAACCTGACAGGAGTTACCCTGGCAGCAAAAAACAGTTTAGTAACAGACCCTCCTGGTGACATGACAAAAATTCAGTTGGCTTCATTCATGTTGATGCATAATTCTGTAGGAAGACTGACATTTTTATCTCTAGCAAGTTTATATAATTTTATGCAATACAAAGTATTTTTTATATTTGTACAAATGCACTTGAAATTATTTGAATTTATTTGGACTTATTGAAATTACTTTTGCTTAGTTGGTTTTTAACTGGTTTTTAACATTGAAATAATCCTTCAGACTGAAAAAGTTTTTATTTTAACTGTGTTTATCCAGTCCAGCATTTATGAGTTATACAGTCATAACTACTTCTGAGAGATGAAACTATTACTCTAATTCGAGCCAAAAATTGGAACTGGCTTGACTTCTTGAAAACTTTTGTTTTTTCAGAAAAATTACTATTTATTTCATCAGAGGCAAGCTTATAGTGAAAAGTTTATACATGTCATTGCACAGAAGAGAGTAATTATCTTCACTGTAAGTTAAAGATGCCAGGATTCCTCTGCAGTCATATTTCATCAGGCTATATTCAAAATTCCTTTAAAACCTCAGATTTCAGGAAAATATTTTCCTACAGCTACCTTAGCAAGGTACAAAGAAGCAACTAATATTGGGAATCATTAGATTAGGAATACAGTCTACAAAAGCACAAATATTCACCATGCAGTACAGCCACAGGTGACTATTTGTTTTGTTCAGCACCATAAATTATCCTGCTATTCCTGAATGCTGGCAGTTCTCCAGGGCAGATATCTTCATATATGTTTAGCATAGCTGTCTGAATTGCAAACTATGGCTGTGGCACTGTATAAGTAATAAATTATTGTCACCCAAGGCAAGAGTCTTTGCTTGTGTTTATCACAGCAGGCAGTAAAATTCAGCAGATACCACTGAAAAGCAGGCTCTAAACTGAGGTTGCTGAGGTGGCCTTGCACTTCTCACAGTCTGTTGAGTCTTTACAGACGGCAAATAACAATTCAGGTATCTGGTGGAAACAATACTACATCATGTGAGTACTCTTCAGCAACTTTAACAAACTTTGGAGACCACCCACACAGACAAGCTACCCTCAGGTCACATTTCCCATGCACTGGCTGGTACCTAGGGCTGGCAAAAAGCAGCTTTGTGCATGGCCAAAACCAACTTTGCTGTGGGCTGCGCCCAGAAGGATTTGACTAGCCCTTCTTGGTGACATGGCAGGCTCCTGCCACAGACTCCCACCTCTCTTGGAACCAGGCAGTTGCGGGACAAGTTGCATCAGCCCAGCGAAAACAGCTTCCAGTTAGGGGTGCAGCTCATGCAGCCTACACTACAGCTCCCACGGCAGAGAAATGAGAGCCACCCCAAATAATCAACCTGGGCTTAAATTTGCAGCCATAGCCTTTGAATGTAATTTCATGTCTTAATCTGTTACAAACAGCCTGTGTGTTCACACACACCCCACAAAGCTGCATGACTCTTCATTTCAGTGATTCTGGAGATTTACATTCTGTATGAGGAACAGCAGCTATTTTAGGAGATAACAGGCTTCCGATGCTCCAGCACATTTCTAGAGCAGTCAAGCTGTCAAATGACTGTCAAGAAAGAACAAAATCTAAAGAAGCAAAGGAAACACCAGCTGGGAAAATCTTTTCTTCACTGGTGCAGTTTCTGTTTACCACTAGCCTCAGGTGAGTTATTGTAGCTCACTTGGTAGCCTGTCTGAAGGGTCAGAACTACAAATCTGCTTCTATGTACACATTTACGAATTTGCACATAAAAATCTGATATACAATCTCAATGTCTTCCTTCAGTAAAACATGCCACAGTATTCAGAATACCTACAGGGAAAAATCACATACTTACATTCTTTGAAAATAACTATATCCTTGATGATTAATTTCCAGTTATGAAATGCAACAGTCTTACTTTTTCAAGACAAAATGCTTACTGATAATACGGGACAAAGCAAATTACTCTTTCAGAAAGAAGAAGTTATTATGTCTACACATGTCCTTCTCCCAGTAGTTTTCTACCTCACAGAATGACAGAATGGTTTGGGCTGCAAGGAACCTTAAATGTCATCTAGTTCCAACCCCAGTGCCATAGGCAGGGACACCTTTCACTAGATCAGGTTTCTCAAAGCTCTACCCAACCCAGTCTTGAATATCTTCAGAGATGGGGCATCCACCACCTCTCTGGGCAACTTATTTCAGTGCCTCACCACCTTCACAATACCGAATTTCTTCCAAATATCTAATCAAAACCCATCCTCTTTCATTTTAAAGTTATTCTCCCTTGCCCTATCTCTGCCTGCGCTTATAAAAAGCCCCTCTCTACCCTCTCTGTCTTTCTTGTAGAAGTCTCTCTTTTTTCTTCCTTTTTTTTTTTTTTTCTAGCCTAGCTTAAAAAAATAATCAAATGCATTTTCCTGTCTACAAAATACCCAGGAACATGCCAGAAAGTAATTAGGAATGACAAGCATATAATGACATACAAGCTGCAAGTATTCAGTTTTCAGTCTGGAAAATAAAACACTTAACGGATATGGAATGCTTTTGCTCCAGCTCTTTTATGCATAGCTGGCATGACTGATCTGAAAAATAAGAGAACATGTGCCAGTCTACTTTTCAGGCAGAGTTCAAACAACAGAGAAATTTAAACAGAGGAAAAAAAAATCATACTAACCATACCAGGTGACTGAATTAACTTCGCAGAGCAACGAGTGTATCCAGGGCCTGCAGTAAGTCTCCACAAAGAGACTGGTCTGTACTTGAAGCATGCCAGATTCCTGTTTTTTGCTAAAGAGCAAGTTTTTAGCCATTCTGAGACTGGTGAAGAAGTGCTTGTTTCCTGCAGGTAAGTCATTATGTGGCAGAGACAAGAGTTACAAAATAAGATTATCTTAGAGGATACCAACTAGTGAAGTTTTAGTTTTTCTGGATTTATGAAAATAACTTCTAAATAAGTTTGACAGCCTAATGTGAATTTTCTGAAACTATGCTTTTTAGCAAATGCTTAGAGATCTAGTACAGTAGGGAAAACTTCAAAATATGCAGATTTGCTAGTGAGCATCAGGACGGACTGACACCTTGACTAGAAACTTTCCCTTAAATCTCAACGGAAGCAGAGCTCCTCAGGCTCTGCTTGCTGATGAACAATGGAGAAATGTTTTATGATGGAAAAACAGTTGGGTTTTTGTTGCGCAACTTAGCAGCAATAGGTTATCAAAGATGTATCTGTCCCAAATAATGTTGGCACTGTATTTCAACTACTTAGCAAAATAGCTGTGCAGCATATCATTGTCCTGTGCCTCATAGGACAGGCTTGCTGCCAACTGGGTCACACAATAATCAACAAACCAGACTCCAGAAAGGATGCTAGATTCCTCCCAGCAGCACCTACCCTTGAAGCAATCAAATATACTTAGTGAGTATAGTGCTGGATTTTCACTTTATTAACAAATTGTGCAAAGGGGTTTGATCAGCAGAGAACTTCATACTCAGTCGGGAATCTTTAATTCATATAAACCTTTCAGCTCATGCTACTGCCAAAAAGAACAGCTGGAAGAGGAATAGTCTGTTTCTAGGGCCCCTGGATTCTTGGGTTGGATACACTATCCATGAAACACAATCAACACCAGGCTTATTACAACTTCCAAGTAGTTTTTGCATAAAAACTAAGAGCACAATACATCCAAAATCACACCAAAACACACAAGTATTTCCCTCTTCCAAGAGGAAGAAAAAAAAAAGTATGAGGTTCTGCTATGGTTTGGAAAGCAGTGCCATGAGCACAGGCTTCGAAGGCTCACATCTGGCTGAGGTCTTTCTGAACTCACTGCAGAGCCTCCCATGCAGTCATGGACAGGGTTATGGCTCCATTCCTAGCCACAAGCTCCGTATCGCTTCCAGGAGCTACTGCTTGGGAAATACAGACCAAATCTTTCACTCTGATCCCACAATCTGTGCTCCAATCCCTTTTTCACAGCTACACTGAAATCCCAAATAGAAGCTGCTGTATTCATTCCCACAGTTAACAGGATAAAGGTGAGAAATAAATACTTCCTCATAAATATTACTTCTACCTGCTGTCGTGTCATTCAAACTGTAGAACAGTTCACAGAGTATTAATAATCCTCTAAAACAACTGGACTGATAATTGGCTTTGAGCAATTTCAGAAAACTAATTCCCACCATAGTGGTTGGTGTTCTCTTTCATTCAGCATGAGCATCTGGCAACAAGTGATTTCACTGAGTAATCTTGGCAAAACCTGGAGACATTGTTTTGAATTTCCTTCACAACTTCTCAATGCCCAACTCTACTAATAGCTGAAGAGAAACTACTCTTGTGGGTCTTCCTGACCCCACAATAAATATATCTAATGGTCCACACGGCTCTTTTTTACCATTTCAACATTTGCTTAAATTGTTAACAATTAAATGACCATGCCCTACACAGTGATTTGCTGGTAATCAAGGCAAGAGCAGCCAGTACTTAACACCCATGAATATGCCTTTTGAGCCAAACAATATCAAGAAGTACTAACACTACATAAAATACACCTAAAATCTGTAAATTTTTCTGTGGATAGTTCCCTAGAGCCTTATGTCATTTCTCAGAAAGGAGTTACAATGACAGTTTTGAAAGCATCATTTCTCACCCATTCCACACACCACGAGTCTGCAAATAAAAAGTCAAAGGAATATGAGCATTTGTTTTGACTCTTTCAAATGACAAAACAATATATGCATGGGGTTAGTTCTTTCCTGTAGTAACTGACAAGACAAAGAAAGGAATGGTAAGAGCAGTAGGGATCAAAAGTCAATGCAAAAAGCCAGAGCTGCCGATAAGCCACTATTTATAACGTAGAACACACAAAAGGTCAGTGCTGTTGAGGCAGAAGTACGTACCCTCCATCCTTGACCTACGTTGTTAGAATTACTTGATGTTAGACTTACTCAGTCCCTTCATGCATCCTAGAAAACTTACACAAGGTAAAGTATAGATATTAGCCTGTTAAATGTCCCTTTGGTATTCCTTCTTGTAATTTTTCTAATGCCCAAATTCCTCCAGTACTGTTTGTGTGACTATAGCACCAGCACAAATGACTACCAATCACTTGTGTATGAACAGCACCAATGGAGCAAAACATAGATTGACACTCCTCTTTCCCCAGAAAATGCCTCATTTCTGTCCAGTAATTGCCTTACTGAATACAGTTGTTTGCTCAGCCTTCCTGCTCTTCTCTATTAGCAAGTTTCCACCTCCAGTGGTGCCACACTTCTACTGGCTTCTGCAGCTCTGCCCCCCTCTCAGGGATGGACACACAACCCATAGGCTAAATCACTGCCTGCTCCTCTGGTACTAGAGATCACCGGTTGCTGAGTTCATATACATTAGCCCAAACTCAGAGAGACTCCAGTTTTTGCTCAGCAGAAGCAAAGGGAGAGGGGCTGGTGAGGAACAGGGGATGGCAGCTGTGTTTGCAGGCTGCTGGATGCTCGGCTGAAGCCACAGCTGTCATCTCTGGCTGAGCATATCCAGCACTTTCCCTAGGCTGGTTTCAGCCTGTGTTGTCTGAAAGGCCCCACAAGACACAGCCTGTAAACAAGCACACTGCTTCTGACCAGGTATTTTAATAACATTTTGCAAGAGTACCTATCTATATTCTTAGAATAGGGAGTGATCAGAGCATCTGGAAAATACCAATCTACTGGGATATGAAGCAACAATGAAAAGTCCCAAGAAGAGAGAGATGTATGACCTTCAGGCCCTAAAGCCACAGCTGAGGCTGTTGCTCTGTGGTACTGCTCAGTCTTAATGAGAATGAATGTACTTCTCTCATTTTCAAGATACTTGGTCAGAGCAGGTGTCTGAGATATAGAAAGTGGAAAGGATAATTCTTCTTTTGCCCAGAAAGCCACAGTTCTGCTTCTTATAAATAGGATCATATATACAAACAGTTCACACAAACAGTTGCAGCCTTTTGCAAGATCAGATTCCCTGGTAGGAACCTTTTAGAAGTTTAAAAACTCCCAACAAAAAAGTAACTAGTGAGAGACAGTTCTTCTATTTCAGTCCTAACAACAAACGGTGCCAGTCCTTTTTTATTGACAGCTTACATTTTGTTTTCACACTCCAGCATTAGTAAATGAAACACAAACTGCAAAAATACAAACAGTATGCGTACCAACCACTCACGTATAAAATGAGTAGGTGAATGACATCATCTATTTGATACAAAAATACCATCTTTCTGTTCCCTCTATTTTTACATGCGGTTGCACTGACAGGCTGCTAAAAAATACTGCAACTAGTATGCCATTTTGAAAGAATAGCGATGCAAGCCACTGACAAAATCAGTCCTACCCTAACAAAAATATTTCTACTCCTAGCATAGCTCTATCCATGAAGCACTATGATCTTTACAATAATAACAATTTTTGAAAATTTCAAATCAGTATGAAAATACACTTCTAGGTGCAATTCAAATTGCATTAGAATTTTTTAATCATTTTGAGGAAGCTGGGTTTTTTTACTGTGTTTTAGTCCAGCTACCTTACACATCCTTAAACAAATCATTACTCCTGGTCTTAAACATGTTCTTTTGATTACTGGCCACCTAATGTTCAGTCACGTGTTCACATAAATGTGCACTTAAGACAGTGGAACCAATTGCTTCAGAGCCTATAACTTCAGTCTTTCCAATAACCATTAGTTCCCCAGACTTTCATGTCCTGGTCTTCCTACTTGCACGTATTCCATTTTGTTTCACGAATTATCCAGAATCTGTATACAGTCCCTGGCTCTTGATCCTTTAACCTCTTCTTTTCTGCATGACTTAGTAAACTGAAACACTAAACACATTCTAACACTGTGAAAAACTTCTTCCCTCTTCTAATTGAAGATCTCCTGTGATTAACTTGGCTCCTCATTTCCTTGGGTTTGAAATAATGTTCAAATAATAGGCCAGAATTATTTCTAAAAATCTGCAACTCCCACCTCAGGAGCATGACTATAGAAGGTTCTACATGAAGATTCCCATTATATCATTCAATGTCAATATGAACAACTAGTCAGGAGGAGTCTCTCTTCCTAAATCCTATGGTTTTTTCCTTTCAATAGATGGATTTTTTTTATTCACACTGGCTCCACAAAGATCCCTTGGGCTTTTATGGAGAGAGCTCTTCACCTTCACCTGCAGTAATAGAACAGGAGAGGAAAAGAGACCTGCAATGATTTTCACAATATACCTCATAACCTTAATAAAATATTAACTTTTTATATTTGGAAAAAAAAGCAACAGAACAGGCCACAACAAACATATGGGTACAACAGTAAACAACATTACTTTTCACATTATGGCATTAAGTGCACTCACCTATGCCACTGGCTGGATCAAAGATACAATGGCCAAACATATTGCTTAATTTCCCTGTATGCTGGATACAGGTCTTATACCATTATACACCATAAGCCTGAAAAATCATAGATCATAGAGATATTAAGGGTTGGAATTGCACTGTAATGATTATCTAGCCCCAGTCTCCCCTGTTATGCACAGGGACACCTGCCGCTCGACCAGGTTGCTCAAGGCTTTGTCCAGCCTCGCCCTAAACACTTCCAGGACTGGGGCATCCACAGCTTCCCTGGGCAACCTGTTTCACCACACTCATAGTAATGAATTTATTCCTTATATCTAACCTAAATTTCCCTTCTTTCATTGCATACCCTTTACTCCTTGTCTGTCACTACAGTCCCTGATAAAGAGTCCATCTCCAGCTCCCCTGTATTCCCCCTTCAGATACTGGCTGGTTGCTGTGAGGTCTCCACACAACCTTCTCTTCTCCAGGCTGAACAGCCCCTACTTTCTCAGCCTGTCTTTTTCGGGGAGGAGCTCCAGCCCTCTTATCAGCTTTGTGGCTTCCTCTGGACTTACTCCAGCAGCTCCATGTGCCTCTTAAACCGGGGACACCAGGGCTGGACACAGTGCTCCTGGTGGGGTTTCACAGGAGGAAAACAGAGGGGCAGAATCCCGTCCCTTGACCTGCTGGCCACGCTCCTTTGGATGCAGCCCAGGATTCTCTTTGTTTTCTGGGCTGGAAGCACTCTCTGCTGGCTCATGGTGAGTTTTCCATCAGCCATCACCCCCAAGTCCATCCCCTCAGGGCTGCTCTCAATCGCTTCTCTGTCCAGCCTGTGGGTGTGTCTGGGATTGCCCCAGTGCAGGTGCAGGACCTTGCACTTGGCCTTGCTGAGCTCCCTGAGGTTTGCATGGTCCCATCTCTCAAGCCTGTCCAGGTCCCTGTAGATGGCATCCCTTCCCTCCCCTGCGTGGGCTGCCCCACCCAGCTCAGTGTCATCAGCAAACTCGGTGAGACTGCCCTGGATCCCACTGTCCACATCCCTGACAAAGGTCTGGGACAGTACCAGCCCCAGGACCCACCCCTGAGGGACACCACTCCTCACTGGTCTCCATGTGGAAAGGGAGCTATTGACCACAAGCTCTTTGTTCACCAAGTGGGTGATCTGTCTCTCTAATTTACAGACAAGGATGGCTTGCAGGACAGTGTCAAACTGCATAAACCCACGTAAACAATATCAGTTGCTCTGCCCCTGTCCAGCAAACCTGTAGCTCCATCACGGATCACCAAATTTGTCAGGCAAGACTTCCCCTTTATATAAAGCCATGCTAGCTTTACAATGATGTATAAAGCAAATATTCTTGTTCCTCTTGCTTTAATGTAAGTTAGGCAGGTCCCTCACACCACTTAAAGAGGTAAATGCCATACTTCCTTACTGTCAGCACCAGCACCTCTGTGGTCAGCTAGAGCCCTGAGAACCATCAAGCAGAATCCACTGTAGTGAACCCACTTGTGTATGCCTTGTGGTGGATGAAATTACATGCCACTGAAAAAATCTGGATGTAGTACAACCAAAGAAATGAATTTTCTCAAAGCTATCCATTATTTCAAGGAAATTAGCTGTTCAAACAAAATACTTACCTAAGAACCAGAAGCACAGGTTTTTTTACAACAGTAACTTCTTTTTCTAACATGTTTTCTCAACTGATATGGCCATCCTAATTAAAGCACCTCAGAGCTGGAAGATACCAGAGCCCATCACACAGTTCCACAAAAATAGCCTTTCTCACAGGGAAGTGGAGGGCCGTTTCTCCCCGTGTGAGGCTGCAGTCCCTCCGTGCTGTACATGCTGTTCTGCAGCAGCAGAACTGGCTGATGTACAGCCGGCCAGCCTGACTGTATCACGTAACAAGCACCTCTCCTGTGCAGCGTTTGTTAGCAACACCCAGCACGAGCAGACCCAGAGGCACACTGCCGCTCTCCAAAGGTCAGAAATCACTGCTGAAAAGTGTAAAGCACTGTCTCACACACTCTTTCTGATCCTACTGCAAAAACACTGCAGCTGTAAGATAAGCTCATTCACACATGCTGGACCAGTAGGCTGGCACTATTTGGAATGAGCACCAGCCTGTAATGTTTCAGCTGCATGTGTTGCAGTTATATGTGTGCCTCAGCCAAAACCTGCAAACAGATTCTAGAAAAAGAGCAGGCTTTCCCACCCTGCAAATCGTTCCTTCAAGTGGCTCAATGCACCTTTTTTACACCCAAAAGCAGCCAGGACTCAACCTACAACACCAAAGCCCCAGCATAAACACAGCTCACCAGGCTTGATCTATGTGTCCTATGAAAGAGATGGCCTGGTAGAGTCCTGACCATGTACTCTACTCTGTTTACTTAACATCTGACTTGGAGCTACTCTGTCTGACTGCGAACTGTCATAGTCATTACGAAAGCTATGGTGTTCTTAGAGGTTTCTTTTTAAGTAAAAGTTCCACAGTGCTCCCCTGATATACTGTAACAGGCTCAGACATAAAATGCAATCAAAACCCAAAGATACAGCACCTTTTAATGGCTCTTCTCTCAGTCCTCGCATCAGATCTTTCTTATTCTTGGCAGAACAGGTAAAGTTTGGTCCCAAACCAAACCACAACCAGTCTTCTTCAACCCATGCAAAGCAAGAGACAAGAATCACCATCTAGAAGGAATCCTGCTTTGTTTTTCATTCACTTTTTATAGCATCACATAAGGCCATTAGCAATGCCACAAACCATCAAAACACCAAACAGTTAAAGCTGTTCTGGATGAAAACAGTAAACAAGGCATTGCTAATAACAATTATAAAGTAGGCTTATAACATGGCTCTTGAGCAAACACAGTTTAATAAGCATTCCATAAAAAATTTAAACAATAATTTCAGTCATGCAATAAAGGAGAGCCCACTCATTCTCTAGGTAGCACTAACATAACACATATATGAAAAAAACAAGAAACATGAAACATAGCAGAAATCAGACTGCTTGTTGCAGCTGGGAAACAGGCACGCTAGGCAGAAACTGACTGCATGCTCATTTAACTGAGACAGCTGGAATAAAATGTGACAGGCCTTTCAGGCTGTTTCTTCTGTCCAACAAGCTGTACTTAATGGTCAGACTACCCCCAAACTCCAACAGGCACAAAGGGAGTTGTTTGGCTATACCAATAAGGTTGTAGAGATACACTGCATATGGATTAAAATCCAAAACTTTTGTATATTGGTCAGACACAAAGATATCTGTTCACAAGACTAACACAGGTATAGTTTCTACAAACCATCAACTCATTCTACAGATTTACTGCAATATGGAGTATTACTGATCCTGTTTTCTCTTGAGGCTGTAAAAACTCAAATTCTATTTAAATGCTTGGATGCTGTAGCATTATAGTTGTTATTAATAACCTCTTTCCAACTTTCCCTCAGAGCTGTTGTCTGTTAACTACTGACTTTTTTGTATAAAATCACTATTGTGCATCCAAAAGAATATTTCATGTTTGGACTGACCTATTACAGAGTTTGAAGACCATAATGGATTTGTAACAGTATTTAAACAGCTTTTGAAAGTCTAAATATTATCTCCATCTCTGTTAATGTCCTGTTTAAATGCAACTGATTATTTGTTTTTATGTTTTCATATATCACCTCTGTTCTAGAATTACAAGCAATAAACTTATTAAGTGATCAGAGACAGCAATCTGCTGCCTTAATGAGCACAAAGACAGCAAAGCATCTTTGCTTTGCACATTCTGAGTTCAGTTTCACACACTTGGAACCCATCCTCAGCAGTCACTTGGTGCCTGATGCAGAGGCCAAGCAGGTCTAGCGCTGTAATGTACTAATGCTCTGAGTCTTGCTAAATGGCTACAGAAAAGGAGAAACAGGGAAGCATAAATCATTCCACACCAACAGAATGGGCGCTGTGTTTATTCTCTTAAAGCACAGAGGTTAAAATTTTCTGCTACATTTATCAGAGTTTCATATCCTCTCACCAGCAGTCACTGTGCAGAGGTTCTTACCTCTCCAGCGTTCTCCATGCAGCTCTGTATCACCTTCCCCCACAGGACCACAGTCCCACACAGCGGATCCCTTGCACAAAATCCAACCACTGGCATGGGCAAAGCAGGACAAAAGACTACATTGCAGACTGTGTCACTACAAACCGGAGTACTTTTGTAACTCTAATTTACAAAGCTGAACATGATTTAGTAGGTATGGGTGCTGGCATGGCAGTCTGGACCTCTTGGCAAGTCAAAAGATAAACATAAATGGTTTAAATTAGCATGGTAAGTATGAATAGCATGGCAGATGGAGTTTTAAAACTCAGAAATGTTTGATTTGTCATGTAGCCCTTCAGCTGTTGAGTACATGGCAATAGAGTGGGGCAATATTACATCTGAAAAGTTACTCCAACCCAAACGTCTGTGCACATGCATCCACCACCAATTGTGTCTTACAGCAGTTATTCCACCAGTAAGAGTGATTTTCATTCTCTTTTACATTCTCACAACATCGTATGTCTGAAATGCCCAGCAAATAGCAAGGCACATTATACTGTTCAAGTGAGACTGAAGTTCCGCTCTGTTGCAAGCCATCCTGCTATTGTGAAGTATTTCTGAATTTTATACTAACTTATTACTATTGAAGAAAAGAACTAATTTTAGGGATTAAGGTATCTTCAATAGAACACATGCTTTCTAAAGGTCAATAAAATATGTGTTTAAATGTATTTTCAATTCATAATCTGCAGTACACATGATATGGACAACATTTATCTCTGTTAGAAAACAGCCTTTCCAGTCCTCTGGGAAAAATTGTTTCTCATACACTGAAAACCAGCTCTTTGGTAAGAGGACACTTGTTCCATCTCTTATGAACTAAAATAATGTGTAAACAAACACCCACCTCATACAAAGATTTAGACTAGGATTCATATACGGTAAAGGAAGATTTCCCTAGTGATAAACAGTTTGAGCACAAAGTGTTCCTTCAAGTCCTGACATAAATCTGTTCCTGCCAAGCTAGTATCTCATTGCATCAGCCTTTCGCCTTCACCACACCGAAGTAGCAGCCCTACTACCTCTCTCCCTGTTTTCCTCATACTGCCCTCTCCCCAGAATTACTACCTCAGCTCCATTGGGCCAGAGAATTATCTTTCCATCCCACAAACATTTGGTAACAAGAGAAGAAAACCCTTTTATTTAAAAGAAATATGACTCTCTAGCTAACCTATCACTGAAGGACTCCCATGTGGGCTGAGCAGATTCATTATTACTGCTGGTAGCCTTGCCCTTTCTTACCCCACCAGCTTTACCCCCTCTTCTTGGTATTCCTATAATTTTTATTAATTTGTAATGCTTTTGAAATGTTTTGATATGCACCTTAAGATTGCAAGATCTTCAACTGGGCTGAATGCAAGCAAGTGCTGTCGTGTCTGATAAAGCGCTTATTTTTCAATAAGACAAAAAAAAAATCAAAGCATCTCTGCCTACATTGCTTCCTCAATAACAAATATTTGCAGCTTCTATTTTATTCGTGGAAATCTGGTATTTCAAATAAGATACAGGATGCTATATTCATTCTTTTCAATGCTCCTTTCAGTGGTGCAAGATAAAACACAATTTCTGCAGCAAAAGTTTCATTTAAAAGAAGCAAGGCCTAGCTCCAGGTGATATAGGCACTTGGACATGTACATGCAGTCAGGCAAAAGAGATCCTCCAAGTGGAAGTTATGGTCTAAAAGGACAACTATATACTCATACTTCCTTAGTCTCCAGTTTCTGAAAAGGAATGGTACCAATCTGTAAACGGGAAATTTGCCTTCAGAGCTTTTAATCGTTACTGGAAGAGGGCACAAGAGGTCATGCACAGTACTACATGCCACTTCAGTTTGGAAAGATGTCTAGAACTGAGCTCTATGGATTTCCCCAACACAGCCATTGCGGCACAAACACCCATGGGAGCAGTGTTGTGGGCTGCCTCTACAGAGCCCTTGATTTTTTACACTTGAATGGTGCTACCCTGTGCTGTGCAAATACATCAAGACCAGGAGAGGAAACAGCCCACGGTAACGAAAACAATGATTGACCATACTCAGAGAATTTAAAAATATTTGGTGAGTGTCTATAACTCTTCTTTACATTAGTGTAGCTTTCAGCAGTTATATATTTAATAAAAGTACCACTACCACTTACTGGCAATGTTAGAAATTACTTCTCAGAAGGTTTGGAAGCTGTCTTGTTTGTCAATCCTTCATAATTATTAGAACATGCTAACATCATGAATTAACGCGGCAAGTAGCAATTCTAGTAATGTGAGACTGAGATGTGGTGGAGATGAAAGACATCACATTCCTATTCAAACAGCTCAAGCTGTCTGAATAACTTTCAGTATTACTTACATTTATCACTCAGAGCCACAAGACATCTCAATAGCAATGTACTTTAATCTCAATATTCAAAATAGCATATTTTAAATAAACACCAGCATTTAAATGTTTCTTACCAAATCTCCTTAAATTGATTCTATGTCCAATTGCATTTTCATTGCTGATGTGAGCAACCAAGTCTATGCTACAGTTAAGAGTCTTTTGGATTTAAGCTAAAAAGATCTTGATAAATAACTTCAATTTTTCATATCAGTAAATACTTGCTTAAAGCATTAAGAAAATGGGATCCAACTCAAGTGGTGGGTTACAGTTTTTTAATTGCTTCATTCTTACTTCTGACATAATCATGACCAGAAAGATGACCAGGTGTGGGTCTTCTGTAGTTGCTACACAAAAAGAAAAGTTAAGCTGCGACTGCACACCGTAAAGTTACTAATACACTATACTCTACACAAAATATACTGCACTGAAAAGATGAGTAACTAGTTCATATCCACTCACTGGATGTCCAGCATTAGCCCTGTGAGAGTTTGCAACAAGTTTTACTGAAGAAGTTACTATGATAAAACAATAGTTACTCCTATGCTATGTAACCCCTCTGTTTGCACACTTCTGCTCTGAACATTTGCAGTATTTATTTTTCAAAACATTCTCTATTTTTTAATCCTATGCAATACTTATGCCACACAATAAGAAACAAAATTATGGACAAATGGCATTAAAAAAAAAGAGGTCGGAATTGCAGGGATTGTATAAATTGGAATAAATCATACAGAAGAAAAATTCTGATTCGGTCTATTAGAGCGGAGAAGATTGCGACGCTGGCAGCTAAACGACCATTCTTGCTCCGCTTTTAAAATCCAAGTCCACACAGAAAAGAGGGTTTCTCTGAAGAAAACTCTTTCTCCAGATCTCGAGGCTAGGCTTCTCTTCCCCGGCACCCCATCCATCACCCACAGCATGGGACGTGACAGGAATTCTCGCCCCCCGCCCGCCGTCCCAGCCCCGGCCAGAGCTGACGCCGCGGTCCTGGCCCGGCTGCGGCGCCGCACTGCCCACAGCAGCGGGACACGGGCGGCCCCGCTCCTGGAGCGGCTCCGACCGTGGGGCAAGCTCGCCGATCCCGGGCGAGGGAGGTTGAGCCGGACAGGAGCGGGACCCCGGCCCGTCGCCCCCGGGGGCGGGGAAGCCGCTGCGCGGCCGCGCCGGGCGCGCGGGGGGAGCGGCGCGGAGCCGCCGCCCGGTACTCACCGACTCGCTCGGAAACTTCCCCCAAGTTTCGGCGGCGCGGCGGGCGGCAGCGGACGTGCCCCCCCCACGGCGGGCGCCGGCACCATGGGAGCGCCTCAGCGAGCGGCCGCCACGGCCGGCCCCAACTTCTGGGGAGGCAGCGACCGTCATAAAACGCAAGCGAGAGCGGCGGGGCGGCGGGCTGAGCCCGCACTCCTCCCGCGGGGCGGGGCGGGGCAGGCGGAGAGCCGAGCGGAGCGGAGCGGAGGGACGGAGCGAGGGAGGGGAGATCAGCGCAGGGCGGGGGGCGGCGGGCGGCGGGCAGCGCTCCCCCACACCCCTCCCCGTGCACCGTCCCCCGGCGGCGGCAGTAGCACCGGCGTTGGCGCTGCTCGCTTGCCGCAGCCCGCTCCGTGCCTGCCCTGCCCTGCCGGGGCGCGGGGCACTCAGCGGCCATCGCCGCGGACTCCTCGTCCTCTTTCACCGCGGCAGCTGCCGGCCCCGCCGCCGCGGAGAGGGGCTCAGAGCGGCGAGGGGGACCGGGTCTGGCGGGGTGGGGGCGGCTCGGCGCCACTCGGGGATCGCCGCCGCCCGGCCCGAGCCCCGGCCGGTGCCGGCACTTCGGCTGCGCCGCGGGGCTCCGTCTAGACGGGGATGGCGGCTACTGCAACGCGCATCCCGGCCGGACGGGCGGGAGCACGGCCCCGGCGCCAGCTCCGCGCTGTGGGCGCAGTCCTACCGGCGATGGCTATCGGGGGCGAGCCCTGGGCTCCTGGCCCAGCTTGAAGCAGAGGCTCAGCAGGGCTGGCAGTCGTGTTTGCGTTCAGGATAGACGAGCACGATCTTAGGGTGAAGGGGGTGTCAACGTGCCACGGGCGCGGCTGCCAGGTGGAAGGGATGGCACCTTCTGCGGCCAGGTGTGTGGCAGTGCACGCACGGGGCTGAGTAGTGTGAGTGTAGAAGGTAGCTACAGGAAAAGGGAGAGCATCTGCTAGGGATTGTTTTAAAATAATAAAATATTTATCGTCTGAAAAACTGTTTAGGAAAGAAAACATTAAAAAGGAGCATACTGTCATGACTTTATTTAGGTATCGTTGGCATTGACAAAGTACCGAAGGCAGACCCACATGTGCAAAGGTGACCTCAGCAGTGACACATTGTTCTTTAAGGCCCTTGCGGGCCCCCTGTCATGTGTGTGGCCCCACCTTCAAACTGGCTCAGCATCTGGCTTCCTCGTAAACAAAGGTGGGAGGACAACCCCACAGATCAGTGTTGCAAGTTTCACAATCATTCAGTAAGTCACAAAGCCCGCTCTGAAATTAACTGGGAACAGAAGATAATTGTATCTCGCCCAAGCTTTCTGCTGTGTCGGATGTACGGGAATAGCAGTGCCGGCATATGGAAGTTGCTTGACTGTAATGGCTGGGAATAGTTCCTGGCACCTCTGGCTGCTCAAGGTCTGAGCTGCCCTTCCCTTCCTATTGAACCAGGTGCTTCCAGACTAGGAGCTGCTTGTTTTAGGAGGCTGGTGCTCCTCAAAGACTGATCTGCAAGCAGCAATTGATCTGTCTTCAGCTGTGCTGGTCATCCAGGCTTCCTCTGCCCAGAACAAAGAAAGTGATTCCAGGGGGCTGAAGACATGTATCAGGGGTGAGATGGATCATGAGATGTGACCTCATCAGCTCCCAATTGACTTAAGGGAATTAAAATCTCACATATTGATAAGTATATGATGAAAGTATTGCTTTTGAGATTTTAAACTAAGGGCACACAGAACCATCTCTTGCCATTTCCTCATTCAAAATCACAGGAGCAGATTTTTTTAAACAGTATCGGACAATACCATTGTCCTTGGATTAATATATGTGCAAAGGACATTAAGTTCCACTTCTTACCACTGGTGAGGGAATTCATACCTACATCTCCCAGGAGATGCCTGTGCTGCCAGACTAGCAGTTGTTATCCAGACCTTTCATTCTTACCATTTGTGCTGAAGCTATGGCAAAGCATGATTAATAACTCGGTATGTTAGAAATTGCAGCCACAGATCTGATCCTAGACCTACAGTCTTGTGGTCGAAGCACTGTGATAAAAGGGGAAGATTCTAGGTCCAGAGATGTTTATGGGGTTTGTTAATACAACATTCCTATAACATAGTAACACCTGGGACTATGACAAACTGGTTTGCATTAACTAAGTGGCAGTGAGAGCTGAACATGTAAAATACCACATGAATAAACCAGAGAAAATAATTTATTTTGCCCTCATTTTATATACAAATAAGCTTGGATAACAATAAATCCATTGATTTATTACATAGTCTAGGTTTACAGCTGCCTGGACTTTCTCTATACTAGATAAAGTTTTCTATTTCTTCACATTATAGGTAGTTCAGTTTCATGTGGACTAATGTCAAATACAGTACACTGCCAACAAGACCAGATTTAGGCAAAAGCAGCCAAAGTAATTTTCAATCAGAAAGTTTGTGAGGGTGTGGGGGGCCTGGAAAGACAGGAGGCAGGTAAGAGTGGAGTTTCCACAGTATCTACAGATGGCCTTGGATCTGTGGAAGCACAAGGCTGCGTGTCACTTGTGTGTAGGAAAAATACTTTGAATTTTCTCAATCACCCCAATACAAATAAATAGCACAATAAATGACCAGTGGTCTTTTGGCTTGTCTCATATTAAAATATTTTTTTTAAAAAGGTCTGTCTTCAATCAATATTATTCTCAGTTTCTTTGGAGGATTTCAGGGTATATTCAACTATTTACCAGATTTAGTACTGCCAATCTGTGGTAGTAGTTTAATCTCCCAGATAAATTAGCAGTAAAATACTGAAGATTGGTATCATATGAAGCATGAGTCTTATCTCAGCAACAATATAGAAATTGGTTGTATTTTTCATACGTCCATTAGGAAACACTTTTAAAACTATGTATAACTTCATAACTAACACTTTTAAAACACTACTTTTAAAACTATGTATAACTTCATCCATGCCCATGTTCTTCACTTTTTGGTTTATGCTGTATTATCTATCGCTCTTCCAGATTCCATACAATCTCTTCAAAAAGCCTGGAAAAGCAAGTCTGGTTTGAGGACATTCAGTGAAGACACCTGAATTCTCACCATTTGCTCTGACATAATATCCAGGGATGCCTACACCTACCCTTTTCTCTGCATGCAGTTGCTGCTTCACTCCTTTCCAAACAGTGTTCAAAAAAGTTCAAATCCTTCCTGAGCATGATGCTCTGGAACCAACTGCAGAAGACAAAATTATGCCTGAGCCTGGTTTTCCTCTCTGTTTACAATAGTGCATAATGCAGTGTTTATAAACAGGGTGTCAAATAGAATTCCAGCAGCTCAGTTCGTGATAATTCATCTGAAAGAGGTTCCTTCACTGCTAAGTGTCTAAAGCAAGTGCTGTTTGTAATTTCTGACAGACTTGCTTGCCAGTGAGTGCCTACTGTAAGCACTGGCTAAAATCTGAGCTTTTACCGTGTAAGGTAGCTCTATTGGTAAAGTCTGTCAGGCAAACTCCTGTGGATTGATTTAGCAAGCAGTAGTTGCCTGTAGTCAGCAAAAGCAATGTGAATTTATATATTTCTGGATCAATATAATGGGGTATACATGCAAGGTCTGGGATAAAAAAATAAATGGGTTTCTTTGTGTAGCAGTTTGTATTGAAAGGAAATCAAGCGACATTTTGTTGTTGGGCTTTTTGCTAATACAATATTGCAAAATGCACTCTTAATTGATACTGCTTTACCTGCAGAGATTTTACATGAGGCCTGAAAAAAGGTAGTTTAGTCTGAGTAGTTTAAAATTCCCTATGCTTTGAGGTTAAAGTGAGCATGGATATGTTCCTGTTGAGTGAAAGCCTACTTACACTAATTACAAAGAGTTTTTATTTTTCAAAACTGCATGAAATAATGCAGAAGGCAGATTAAATAAATATATTGTTCATATTCTGTATTTATAACTGCAATTTAAATCTATAATCTTATTTTCTTGGCTTCTTGTTTAACACAATCATAAACACAGAAAGTGCACAGCTAGAAGGGAATCTCAGGAGCTCTCCAGTCCAACCTCCAGCTCAATGCAGGGTCAGTGAAGAGGACAAATCTTGCTGGGCTTTACCCAGCTGGGTTTCAAAACCTTTCATGTCTGGAGGCTGCACAGCATCTTGGGACAACCTGCTCCACTGCTGCACTGTCCTGTGGGGCAAGAGGTTTCCTTTCTCCACACTCTGAGCTCCTCAGTTCTCATTATGCTCTTTGTCTCTGGGCTGATGCTCCAACTCCTGATCTGGGCATCCTGGTAGTGCTTCACTGGGTCACTCCAATTTGGCAATATCTCTGTGTACCACCTCATGGGCTTTTTTCCCCCAGCACAAGATTTTGCATTTGTCCTGGCAGAATTTCTGCTTGTCCAGCCTGTCTAGGTCCTGCTGTAAGACGGCTCTGCCCTTGAGTGTATTGACTAATCCCTCCAGTTTGATGTTATCTGAAAACTTGTCAAGAGTACACAGTACCTCCTCCAGGTCATTGATGCAAATATTAAACAGGACAGGTATAGATTACTGACCCCCAAGCACAGGGACTATGAATCCATAGTTTTTAGTAATACAACACACACCTTTTTCCAATTAATCTCCACTGATCTTATCTAGATGGTAATAAAAAATGGGGAATGTAAAAGGAACATGTTGGTCTTGTGGAAAATGAGCTAGAGAATGATTCAGATGAAAAAGTGTTTCCCCCTTTATGTCATGCTTTTAGAAAACTTAAGGGGAAAGTCCGTCCACTGGCAATGTGTGAAACTTAGGTGATAACCTTCATAGAAAGTTAATCAGTAATTTAGACATTTACTGTGTTTTCCATAAAAATATTTGTTTTTAGGATAATAGCAAGTCAAAATTCTGTGCAGGGAAAAGTTAATTCTTCTTTCCTTCCTTCACCTTCTTAATGTTCTTTATTCATGTAAGAAACAAGGAATAGCTGAAAAAAAGAGAAGCTCTCTTTTAATCTAAATTTCAATCATAAGTAGAATTGCAGAAAAAAAGTACCATGACACACGATTGCTTGCCACAAAAAGAAACCACACTAATAAAATGCATATTCCAACCATGATCAGACTCGTACCAAGAGCTGGGAATGCACAGTGCTTGCTGTATATAAAAGTAAAACCAATATTTAATAGCAGGTCTGTTCTCAGCCTCTGAATATGTGGAAAAATTTAGTTTGTGGGTTGTCTGGGTTACTTCCTTTAAAGCTACAGAGCAAAGCTCCCCCAAATACTTTATATGAAAGCAGAATAATTACCAAACCAATAAATATCTGCGGAAACAGAGAATTTTCTCTCAGGAACTAATCTCCAATGAATCAATATGAACATGCATGCAGGATAAGAAGGCACAGGCAAAGCAAGAAAGAAAAAAATGAAGAAATACTCTGCCACAGCCTGAGGTCTCTTGCTCTCTCATTCTGTTGTTTCTAAGTAATCCATCATGTCATTATCTACAGCTAATATAAAACAAAGACCTATCTGGCCATGTAATGAATTCACTGACTTTCTGGTTTGCTGGGAAAGGTGTATATTGGTGGTATTTTCCTTGATTTTTTTCTGAAGAAGGGAGATGGAGGATTGTAGAGATGAAGGTTTTGGTTCAATTGATATATTCACTGCTCTTTTTTAATGCAAGAGATATCAAAGCTGGTCCTGGCCTGTTTCCAGCACTACACAGGTTGTCCTGCATCCTAGATGTTACGTTAGACAGAATAACTTCTCCAAATGAACAGTGAAAAACATCAATCAATTTTATAGCATGTATATGCTTATATATGTGTGTGGGTGCGTTTGTGTGTATTATTTAATGAATGTGTTGTTATTGCTGTCTGGATCTTAACTGAATCCCATCCTTATTCTGTCAAGTGTTTATTGAAGACTGTGACTAGGCACATACTGCAAAGCTGGAATCTAGAGCCTGAGACCATTTTCTGCACCAATTTGTCCATATTGTCCTCTATTTCCTTCTGCCAATGAAAAGTTTGGGAGTCTGGTAGATCTTCTGCCTGAAGTGCTTTTGTCTAAGTGTCCCAAAGGTTTAGACACTTCAAACAAGGCTTTGTTGCTTTCCTGCATTTGAATTACTAAATTGTAACATGTTAGAGATCTAACCAATTAACATCTCCAAGTATTTTACATTTAATTGATCAGAGCATGTATTCATTGTCTACCCATGTTTCATGAGCATTTTTCTGCAACTTTTGCTTCATGTTCCTGCTCTCCACATCAAGTTCTTTTGTCTCTCAGATTAAGGTGAAAAGGAGAACACAGAGGAACAGACACCATGCTTGATTATTTGTGTACTTAAAATTCACTTTACACTTAAACAGTAGTGCTACCATGCAAAAGACAACAGACAACAATTTGGTAAAGGTCACAGAGTATAAAGGATGACTCAAATTTCTTGGGCTAGTCAAAGAATGTGAACAAAGCCAGACAATAATTTTTTTTGTTGTTTTCATAAGTCTGCTAGTTCCAAGAACTGCAGCATCCTTCAATTTATGATTCAGCTTAAGGTCTCTGGTTGACAGATCGTAAGCACTTGTGACAATAAGGGATTTGAGATGGACAGACTGATCAAATACGTGCTGTTGCCATCTCTGCATAATGGGTGTGCTTCAGTTCAGGATGACATTAACCATTATCTGGAGAGCTTGGATTTTTACAACAATTCACCATTTTGAGAAAATTGTAATATCAGTAAAGGAAAATCCTGACTTGCATTATTTTGTCATTCAAATACCCACAGGGAAGTTTCTCTCAAGGCAGAATATTTGTATGTGCGTGGAATTTCCTAAGATGATCGAAGGTAGCACTTTGACTCTTCAGAAAGACTGTGTTTGTTCACATGCTTCCCAGTTCTACTCTGTATCATCCATCTAATCAGGTGTAAAAATCAGACCCACAAGTCTGTAGTTCCCTGGTTTCCCTACAATAGAGTCTTTTTTGCAGATGTGATTACACTGGTAATTCTCCTGTCAGTAATCTTAATGGAGCCATAACCACTCTATAGTCAAAATACAGATCTCTGGACCCTTTTGGTCTAACATAACAAGTTCTTCTCCTTCATGAGGTCCTCCTGGTGTTTTGGCTGTCCATACACACAATCTATGGTCCCCTAGCCCTCAATCACTGCCTGGGTGAAATTGCTGCGTATGATTATTTCAAACTCTTCATCCTGCATGCATGTACTTTGATGATGCTTGGTGCTCATAACTGTACTGATGGACACAGAAATGGCCTCAAAAGTCATCCAGTTTGAGGTGTGTCCTGCCTCTTTCTGGTTCATGGAGTTGCAAAACAATATTTTACCTTAGATGATAGCCATATGATGCATACCATATATCTTGGGGAGGCCAAAGAGCAGGGGTCCTGAGAACAGCAGTGTTCTTATACAACTCCTGAGTTCCATCATGGGGTCTGGGGGAAGCTAAATATAAAGATGGGTTCCAAGAAAATAGGTGACCTCACTCTAAGCAGAATCTGATGACCACTTCCCTTCATCGGTAGAGACTCAAATTGAGCAGTAGCTCCTGCACCAGAACAGCCCACCTGCTCATCATGGGCTTGACATGTTTGACATGTCATTATTTTGACATGGTTGCCACACTTGAATTACTGAGAAGCCAAATACAGCTGAAAGCCATGAGTTAGCTACTCACAGTGTAGCTCATTCATGTATCCCAAAGCAGGATTTACTTTAATTTCCTAATTCTTGGTATTTTCTTGACTAGCTTTCTAAATATCTCAGTGCAAAAGACTCCCTTACTTACTAAAGCTACTTGTGTCAGATTTTCACACGTTTATTACTAAAATGCTTTCCATAATGCCTAACTCTTATTATTTTGTTAAAATTTAAATTCAAGAAGTCTTCTATCCACATTGAAAATTGTGATCAGATTATTCTCTTCTGTGTTTGAAAATAATTGCCATGTACTCTAGAGTTTTTCCTTTGTCCTAGGCCAAAGGGTCTCTATTTTTAAAATCTTTCATCATGGATCACATTTTCTTTGCTTCTAATCACGTGCAGTTTTGGGCTTTCTCCAGTTGTTTCATGTCTCTTCCCAAGTACAATGCCCCAAAGGGACCAAGTTCTCTACATGACGTCCTAATAGTGCTCAGAAGAGAAAGGCTTGAAGGCTATACTGCTATTTATAAATCAGAGCATTAAATTTGATTATTTCCACCTAAGTGCAGTACATAATGTAGAATTTAAACCATTTTCATTCCACAACTGCAATTTCTCAAGATAATTCTGAATTTTAATTGTGTCTTTCAATACATTTATGTTTACACATCTTTTCAACTTTGTCTCATCTGTAAACTTATTAAGGCTGTTATTTAGATTGTTAAAAAAAGGTTGAATAAAGTCAGAACAAAGAAAGGTCCTGTAATTTTGTGATATGAGAGTATCAAAATAAAGAAAATGGGTCTAAAATTATACACATTACCAAATTACATTTCATTATATTATATTTCATTTAAAGTATTTGCAAAGAGTTTACTTAATTCTATATATGCTTTGAATTTGTTTCTGGGTTGTTGTTTTTTTTCTGAGTTGAAGTTAGATTGATTAGTTTAATATTTCCAGCCTCCTCTTCATCTACTTTCTCCCCTTTTATTATATAAGGCAGCTGTTATTTTTTTGTCCTTTCCCAGACTTATACCTTTTAGCCATTTTTGACAGATTCTCAAGTAATTGCTAATCTGAAGAATTCACCTTATTCCTAAAATATCCTAGGCTAAAGTCTGTCTGGTCTGGCTGACTTGAGAACATTCCATAACGCTCTCCTGACCCTGTTTTAAATTGAATATTGAGTTTATTTTCATGAATGGTAATTATGCTAGTGAGGTGTCTGCAGCATTTTTTTGTCACATGCAAAAAAAGATTTTAAATATTCCAATCTTCTTGAGATCATCTGTTGTATCATTGTCTTGCCTCCAGTCTCACAAATAGTCAGGAAAAGCAATCATAATTTTCTTTTCTCTTTGTTTTTTTTTTTTTTTAAATTCTTGTTTCTTTTTGAAGTGTCTTCTAGCTCTGTGTTTGGTTTTATGCCTTAGTCTTCTGATTGGATCATACTGTTATTTTCTATGTTTAAGAATTTGATCTGATTTCCACTTTTCAGATGGAACTTTGTAAGTTTGAGATCAAGTGAAAGTTCCTGGCTTACCTAAACTAATCTCTCTCTCAATACTTTTCCCTTCTGATAAGTATAGCTTATGTTTTCTGCTACAACTTAATTACTCTTTTCTTTGACTTTTTTATTGACTTGAATTGGTGAAAGTTGTCTAGTTCAAGTCCATGATTGTTGCCTTTTTCTCTATTTTCTTCCCTGAGAATATATACTCTATAATTTCAGTCACTGTCTCAGAGTCACCTTTCATCATTCTTTTCTCAAACAGCTACTTTTCACCAATACAGAAGCACATCCAGAAGAGCCTCTCCTCTCTCTGTTTTTAACACAGAAACAGAAGCAATGAACAATGCTTTTCAATGTAGAGCTTGTTAATTGATCTGTGCACCTGATGTTTCCCTTCCTACCCATTCTTTGGATAGTTAGCTCTCTTGTGACTCTGCTTCTGTGCATTGGGTGTTAAATGATTTGTCATTCGTTCGTGATAAAGGTTTCCCCTGCATATTCTCTGCTCATTCTCTGTTCTGTGGTTTAGTTTGCTGACAACTGCAGCTGAGTCCTCCTCTTCTTTCACCATCATCCACAAACTTTTGATGAGTCCAGCTTTCTCTTTTGTCTGCAGTTCAGCACTAGTGGAGGGCTATGTCCTTTAATGTTAGACTGCCCTACTATGTAGTTATCTTACTCATAACTCTATTTACCAGTAAGGTCTTTTTTGTGCTCATGTTTCAGGTATCCTTACTCCTCTTGTTGATTTTTTGTTATCTCCTCATTATTTCAACTTAGCTTGCCATATTTCTCCTCAATGCACACGATTTTTTTGATTAAATTTGTTGAAAATGGATTTATGTCTCCAAATTGTTCACATACAAGCAGTCATAAAGAGTGAACACATGGTATATAAAATTAAATTCAAGCATGTAGATTTTCCCCTGTTCTTTTTCTTCAATGATTTTTACAGTATTCTTATGTTACTGACTGTCAGAAAGACCAAACAGACAAACAGGGAAAAGAGGTCTTTTATCAAAATTATAAGTTATATTGTGCTTTTATTTTTCATTGTTTACTTGAGTCTAGTAGGGTTTAGATAGCAACCTTGAAGTAATTTGCAGTTGTAATATTTAAATGGCTTCAAACAATGGTAGTAACATTTACCTAATGTTGGTTTGTTGTTTTTAATCACAATTCTAGCCCTGAAGTGGAGCACCAACAGTGTGTGTCTCTCCAGTTGCCTTTGACTGTACTTGATAACATTCCATCCATCCTGACGTTTGTAAACAGATACTTGGATATCCAGCCAGCCCAAACCTCTGACACAGGCTACAGCTAGCAATAGCCTATGCAGAAATAATCCCATGAAATGGTTGACAGCCAAGAAGAGGTCCCTGTTATGTTGAGAGTTGTGCTACTTGCTGTCTAACAGGAACACTAATGACTTCAACACCAGAAGGTGTGCTCTAGTGAGAAACTGTCACAAAACTGCAGTTTCCCATTTTCATAAATTCAATCTTCCCCTTTTATAATTTTGAATTAGTAGTTTTCAGCTGTAACTCCTAGTGCAGACATTGGCCTGACATGGTGAGGAGGCGAGCAGCCACGGCTGTGGACTCAGGGTTGAAGGTCTGTTTGCCTCTGACCTCACTCTCAGATCAATCCATGCCTGGTCAAAGCTTCTCCGTAAGAGAGGCACTGGAGTACGCCTGTTGCATCCTAGAAACTTAATTTAATATATGAACCAAATCATTAACTTACCCAAGGACAGAGAAATGTGAGGGAAGTTTGTAATTCTGGAGACACATCTCGTTAAAAAGTATAGCATCTGTTACTTGTGCAGCACAGACACTGTTTATGTCGCCCTGCAGAAGTGGCAGCCTACAGGACTAGAACCATCAAGCCCCATCCATTTATCTACAGTGAAGAAATAGTTGGGAAGAATGGGACGGGTCAGGCAGGCAAGGATTACAATAGTAAGATTACTGTCTTTGGTATATATATATTTTAGTGGTCTCAACAAAATATTGCCATGACTTTGTATCTACTTATATGTTGGGACTTCCTCATTATTTTTTTCTCACACCTGATGATTTTAATGAAGTTTAGAGAAAAACCAGAACAGTGTGGGAAGTTTTGAATAACTGCTGAAAAGTGAAACAGAGGCATCTCCAACACATAGTATTACATAAAGAGCCTACATACATCCTGACAACTAGGAATCATGAGATAGAGGTGCACACCACTGACTCCAAACTTCTTACTCACATGGGCAGAGGGAAGATGGATATTCTTCAACATCCTCTGCAGTTTATATACAGGGGTCCACAGTTTCCAGTTCTTGTGTCATCTAAACATCACAAACTCTCTCAGAGCCCATTTTAAGCAATGAATCTTGAGATAGGAGCATCAAAACTCAGCTTTTCTTGTGGTTATTAGTATTCATTGCATTTCATGCTTAAATACATTCATGGGCAGCAAAAATCTTTATGAGTCAAAATTGTCCTTCACCTGAAATTACTCACTTCCTTCCCAATTTTTTCCCTTAGTATATTGATAGTTACATTATCGCCTCTTTGCTTTGACTTTGATTTAGAAAGCTGCTTTAGTCGCCTCTCAGGTCAGAGATTGATAAAATCAACAATCAATTCTAATAGGAATGGAGATTCACCAGGTGCTTTGTACTTCAGTTGCCTAATAATCCTGCTGCTGACTTGCCCTAAAAGGAGAATTTCCAGTTTAATGCAATTTTTTTTTCACTCCTTTTTTGTTTACTTTGTTTTGATTTGGACCAAAACCTGAACATTTTGAAATTTCCTGTGAACTGAACTTCTAAAAACATAATTCAAAAGCTGCCCACTTGAAGATAGTAGTCACCTTGTTTCTGCTACCCAACGTCTTAAGCTCATGACTTTGGTTCAAGCAGTGAAATGCAGGTATTTGGCTGCCATATATGAGATCTGGCTGCTCTGGAGTCACAAAATCTGAAATCTACATCAGTCCTGGCATGGTCCTGTTGCTGAACCTAGTGTGAGCAAAGTGCTTAGCTTCTGGGAAGCTCCTAGCAATCCAGCCCCACCTTGGGTTCTGCTGAGGTTTCTCAGAGACTACAAGGTCCAGATCACGTTTTAGTGGATGAAACACACTGTTCTGTGAATTTTCTGTTTTGTGTCATTAATACTGCCGTATCTCTGTACAAAGTCCCTTGTCTGATCCATCTTTCTGCCCGCAGTCCCTTCTTTAGAGCAGGCCACCGTCACTACGGTGCTGCTGGAGCTGGTGATTGCTGTCAAAGAAAGGCCACTGCTACAGGGAGAGATGAGAAGCCTGGCCACCCTGAGGAGTAGGACAGGCAGTGCCAGGAGGAGTACATGTACCCATCTACATTGATCCCCAAAGCTCCATCCAGTCATCCCTTGTACTCCTCTTCTACTAAATCCCATCTTCTCTCTTTAATGAAAGTAACTTCAACATAACAAAAAAAATAAAACAGGACCTGGCAATGAGATTTCTCACTGGGCCCCGTATCATCCCCATCACGTAACACACTCTTTGGCATAGTTTTGACCTGAGTCAGCAAGTCCTGAATAATGCCAGGGGAATAGCACTGGCTGGGAACTGTTTCCAGTAGAAAGTACAGAGATGACTAAACCACTGGAGCTGGCTCCTTGTTCTTAGACTGTCCCAGCACTGTCCCAGCAGTGTCTGAATCGCAGGGCATGCAACATGGTACACTTCAGGGGTTTGCAGCACATTTGTGCAGTTTCACACTATGAAAACACTGGTCTGGCAGACTGAAACCTGAGCCTTCACACAATTTTAGCTACAGAAATAATAATTATACTATACAAGTGCTGGATGGGGGCCCAGAGGAAACCATGGCCAAAAGCTATGTAAGTGTGGGCATTGCCCATCAGTGACTGCTTCTGTTTCACTTAGTAGTACAGACGTAGACATGATCATCTGCCTACTTGAGCTGTCTCTAATTAATTTCCATAACTTAAAACCTAATAGCATGAAAACAAAGGGTTTTTTGTCACACTCTATCCAAACACCTACCAGTTTTCTGTCTGTGTAACCCAACCAAAAACTCTCTTTGAGTCAATGCACTCAACTTTTAAATGGTGCTTTGTGTAAGCTCCTGGGAGTTTTTCTCCCAGCTAGTGATCTCCAACCACAGCCTCCCCTCCCCCCATCCCGACACAGCTGTTGGAGATCGCAGTTCAGGAATACAGAGCTGGAATAAAAATTACTACAGCAGGAATGCTCATTGTCTCAATTGCTCCTTTCAGATGCTGCTTCATACATCAAGACTTTCTGGAGTCTCTTCTATGTAAGAGAAAGACATTAATATTTATGCATGTTAATATTCTTTCCAAATATTTGCCAGCCTTTTCAGATTCCACCTCTTTCCTTCCCTGCTTTCTGCTGCACAGCTCTGCTTCAGTTCAGGTGAATGTTTTCAGATGCTGAAGCTCCTTATGATCATTCCCAGAACATTTTTGTAACTGAACTATAAATTTCAAATGTTTTTTGAAGAGGACCATGTTATCTCATAACTGATCCTGTTATTTGCCTCTGCATCTGTGATTGCAGTACCTTGGACTCGAAGGCTTTTCTGTTATAGGAAATCGGTTAACTCCCTCCCCCCATGGTGGGGGAAACTATCTTCCGTTCCCCACTCTTAGGATTTATTTATTGTCTTGAAAGTTTTTTGTATATACTTGATTGAAATATCCATCTGAATAAGTATGTTAGAGGAAAGGACACGGAAAATATTTGTTACAAACAAAAGTTTAATGCTATTCTGAATTGACTTCTTCTTTTACATCATTAAAATAAAATCTGTAAATCCTTCATGCTTGAAGATAGTTACAGTTCTGAACTCTGCAGTATAAAATATTGGCTGTTCCTTATCTGCTGAGTTCAAATAAGGGCCACACCACAGGGCCAGGCCCTTCACATACTCATGAGAGCTTTGCTATCCACAGCAGCTGCAGCAACAAATGCAGCACCTGAATGCAGGCAGAACAGCCACTACACACAGGTATTACACTGAACACTGAGACATTTACTTCACGAGATAAATAATTAGATGGGTCCTTGCTTGCCAACATTTGAGCTCCCTTTCCACACCTTACAGGCTCTGGTCTGAGAGAACCAACTCCAAGAATGTGCCTGGTATTTGATAATCAAAGCAGGGCTGAGAGCTGTGGTGAGCTCTGAAATCACAGGGCTATGGGACCAGAGGGAAAACAAACAAAATTTTTGTGCAGTCTCATTTGCATAATATCTATCAAGTCTTCAAGTAAATTTTAAAATTAATTTTTAAAACAAAAGAACTAAATTTACAAATATACACGATATTTTGTATAGCAGTCTAAGCCTCATCTGTCCCCATTGGGTGGTAATCATCACACTTTTTTTCCCAGCAAAATGAAGACCATGATTATTACCGTGATAATTGTTACAAAAGTAAAATTGGAGTCCAATGAGAAAACTTGTCATTAAACTAGACAAAAAAGCAACATTGGTGTTAAACTGTACTTTCATTAGTACCAGAATGAGCTAATAAATGCTATTAGTTACAGTTTTGCTGCTTATTTTCTTTTGCCATTTTATTCCTAGGCCTTGTGGTTTTGTTAAAATAGGAACAATAAGCATCTGTAGTGTCCTGGGTCACAGTCTGAAATGGCCTCTTTCAAAGCATATCAAGCCAATAAAACTGGAAAAACAGGTCTTAAACAAAATCCAATGCTAACAGTATAAGCCTGAAGTGTACTCACTAGCTAATTTTTTACTAATTACACTTGATTACAACAGATGAGAATGACTTGGTTTTTACTGATAGCAGTAGAGTAGATGCACTGAATTTCTTAGTCCTTTCTCCTGCCTGGATACCTCCTGTTGTGTCAAAATGGAGAAAAGGATCAGCTTGCCCTTCAGTAGTAAGAGAGAGATCACTTTTCCTTCATGTTTCCTACACTCTTTGCAGCATTCAGTCATGTGCCACATTATCCTGTAAGTGTTGTGTCACTATACTCCAAAGTACAAATTTGATATGATCATTGTCTTTCTTACCATTTTTAATACTCAAGCTCTCCTTTTTCTTCTCTATCTCAGCCTTTTGTTCTTTCTCCCTCAGAAGGCTGCCAGCTTAGTCCATGGTTACTACCTCTTCTGCCTTCTCTAGAGATACAATGAAAATTCCTTAGGATGTGAGATGTGGAAATTTCCTTTGCTGGTCTGCCTCTCACTGCTTTTTAACTTCCTTTTCGATTATTGAACTATTCTTCTCCCCATCCCAACAATGCCTCTAATATTTCCTTATAATTTAAAAAAAATTCTTCCAAGTTCCCATAATGTAGCCTAACAACACGTTTTGTAATGCCTTGATCTATTAAGAGTAATGTTTCCCTTATTTGTGCACTCTAGCTATTTATTCATCAGTGTCTTGGCCATTTATAGACAGCAGAACAGCTGACTTCAGCTGACTATTACAGTTGGGGTTTCATTCCTTTTCTAAATCAAACTGTTATCCTTGAGATGGATGAGGCTCCCCTCTTTTCCAAAGGCAGAATCCATGAAACTTTTATTGAAAATGAAATGCAGCTTGGAAGAGCAGAAAAAAAATTGTTGCTGTAATGATCACAATACTAGTTTTCCTCCTCACTGTTTCATAAGGATCAAAAATTGCCCCTAAAGGTAGGACTCAAGCAAATCAGGGACTCAAAACTAGTTAAACAAGGGAATTAGAACAGATATGTACCCATAAGTGTTGGAATCAGCAAAACTTACTAAAGGTATATATGCCATTACCTGGTAATCCTGCCTGCAGGAACAAAGGGGATGTTGATCCCGTGTATCCTCCGCTGATCTTCTGTGCTATTCCATAACATTCTGCTTATTTCACAATAAGTTAATGAGCCTACTGTGTTGCAACTCCACCCCAGAGCTACTTAATTCATTGGGCTGGCAAGTGTACTGTTTGCTGGATACCAGCAGAGCTCCCAGGTCACCAGGGTTTGTGACATGACCTGTGATTGTAGTCTGGGCAGAGTCTGGGACTAGCATGAGTCCATCCCTGCCAGACTCTGTCTTGTGACCAAGGCACCTCAAGGACATTTAAATAAAGGCCTTGGTCCCTTTAGGTCCCTCCAGCTAGTCACTTGTTGATCCCTCTTTTTCCCTACCAGAAGCTATTCCCCATGATGATCCTGTAGCATGTCTGCCACTAACAGTAAGAGAATGGTTAATACAGTGATTTCCTCTGGAAAAGGAAAAGGCCTCAGAAGGTGCAAGTGTTTATGTTGGCTGTTTAACCTTGACAAATATCATCTTTGGACTTGACTCTTCTAGGCTGAGTGATTCAGTTCACCCTCCCTCCTTTCCCAAGGGCTGGGTAGTTGGGGAAATGAGTCCTATCACACTCATGCCCACATCACCAGTAACAGAATTTTGCTCTGGACATCAGCATCTAAGATGTAGGAGAACAGAAGATTTCACTGTAGGATGCTCTACGCAGAGTGCCATTGTTCTGCCAGTGCAAGAGAGCTTTTCATCCTCCCAGACCAGACTAGTCAAGATTCAGGAAGCGAAGAAGAATGGAAATGAGCATGATAGTCCATAAAACACATCCTGTCCTCAGCTAGAAGATGGCCAAGCCAAACAAATCACAGAACCTTCCACAAAAATCCAATGCTAACATAAAAATGAGGCATAAATGGCTTTCTGATGGTAGTTTTGTTATAAAATCCCTCATCACTAACAAAATCATAGAGAAAAAGCCTTCTTTTCTGTGTGCAGAAAGGGGATATGCCTTGAGATACAAAGCACTTGGGATGTGAAGGAAGTCTTAATGGGTGACTTGCTTTGATTAAGTCAGCCTGTGAACTTTGAGCACTTATTTCTTAGGCAATCTTCAAAGACTACATTCCCTCCAGATTCCTCAGAGTCAGGCCTTTACACGAAATGTACTTGCCTTTGTATTTAAGAGTTGTTTGCACTATAGTAATTCTTGCTTTCTCAGCTTACTGAAACCCTCATTACTGCCTGTGATCAGTTGGTACCACCAGTCATTTTCCATTTTTTGGGTTCTGCTTGATTTCATCTGGCTTTCAGAGCTATGCTCATCTCTGCACACAAATAGTGTCTCAGTTCTTCACTATCTGAAGGAAGTAATTACTGTGCTCAGCCATCACTAATGCCTAAGCAAATTTCAGAAGCATGGGCCAAGACAAACTCTATTCCCTATCACACAGTCACCCCGACACAGTAAGTTTTCTGATTTTTGTTGCGAAGCCTCCGTAACGTGGTCTATGTCCGGCACTGACACAGCTGTAGTGTCAAAGTGCAAATGCCTGACATTCTTCAGTGCACTTATCCTCATGAGGAATACATTTCCCTTCTCCCTGCTTGTGGATGAGAAGTGAGGTCTCCAGAGGATGAGATTTAAAAAGTTGCATCCCCGTACACATCTGACTATCCTTCCTGGCTGCAGAGAGACCCTTAATAGCTGCAGGAACTAGAACATCTAAACATGAGTTAGAACCCATCCTGAATTTCTTACTGAAAGCTGCAGAGGAAGTAGTTTATGATTTGGGGAAGTGGGCATAAGTGCTTTGCAGTCCAAAATATTACTGAAGGTGTTGGTTAATATTTCTACCTGCTCATAGTTGGTTTCAAAAGGTAGCTGATATATTCTGTACTCAGAAGAAAGATTTCATTTCCCTTGTGTTTATTGGTAAAAGACCAAAAAGGTACATCTGATTCCAAACATAAGTTAGAAAGACAATGAGTCCATCGTTTGAGAAATGACCAAAAAGAATAATTTTGATTTTGTTGGGTTGTTTCCTCTTACGATTGGTTGGGCTCCAGGCAAAGAATATGCACTTGGCAGTGAGAGACAGTTACTCCCACTGCACTGTCATTGTAAGTCAATGACTAACTGGAAATGCATAAATAAATACACAGACAAGATTGGTAAAGACATGATGACCCTAAAAAAGCAGCTGAAGACTGTAGGTTAAAGTCACATGCAACCTCTAGCACACCTTGAAAACTGATCACTGAACATTTATAATATTTGCATTCAAATTGAACCACACTGTAATTTGAAACTAGGCCATAAACCAATTTTGGCTACAGCAGTAATTTTCAAGATTAAACCACTAAGCCACGTTGTTCCCTTTAGAGGTAGATTTTAAGAGCAGAAGCAAGGCAGACATTTCTGGGCTCCAGTGTGAGGATTTGCATGGGAACACCAACCTCATGGCATGGTTTTGAACACTACTGAAATCTAGGACTGAGGTAATTTTCAAGGTAGCAATAGCATCAGTTTCATGACTGTACCACAGTAATCTTTCCTGACTAAAAAGAGACGGAAAACCTGATTTATTGCTGATAATAAGCTCAAGATTGGGCAAACTAGGGTTTTTTGGAGAGTTGTCAGAGATTCTAGGCATTTTCTGTATTAAATGCTGTTCATATAAACTACACCAGCACAGCAACACTTCTTTACAGGTGCCCATGCTAAATATGGCTTCTCAAGTGAACAGTAAAGTTCAGAATGCGAAATACAAATATCTTTAATTTAATAAATTCAGTAAATAAACCTGTAAGTTCTCAGCTAGAAGGACAGAAAGTTGTATGAGAAAGACAGCATTTGACTGGCTGTGGAATGGGAGCTCTTGCATTAGGGATTTTGTTGGATGGTATGTACATGACTGTGTTTAAAATTGGTTAAAATAATACAGAGAATGTTTATCTTATTTTAAGACATGAATACAAACAGCTTTTGGCAGAAAAGAAATATTACAAACAAAAACAAAACAAAAAACATCCCCAACTCCAAAACGCACTCCAGAGAAGTTAGGAGTTCTTTCCAGATAAAGCTCAGATGTTATACATATGTCAACTGCAGGGAAAAATATTAGGATGAACCTGTGAATTAAAGCTTCTATAGTTTTGAGTGCCTAGTCTTGCAAATCAGTGAAATTAATTTTCAGAAGTCAACTACTGGATTAATACAGTAATAATCTTATAACTTTCTGATTAATGACCTTCAAATGCTGTGTAAAAAGAGTATGGTAAGAAATTGGCTTGCAACTATTTGCTAGAGAGATTCTTTTTGAAACTGATTCTTCAAACAAATTTCAAGAGGTCCAGTTCTATGTGGTTTTTTGGTTGTTGTTGTTGTTATTTTGTTTGTTTTTTTTTTTTTTTAATCAGAGGAAGAATGATGGGAATATCAGCCTTTCTGTCTTGCTAGTGAAAGAAAAACAAACAAAAAAATCCCTCTTATTTGTATTCCTTGGCAGTAAAAGCCATGTAAAGAGAATACCCTTATTCCTCTGCTATTCTTTTCACTGATGCCATCCTAATCTCAACCTGTCCATGCATTCCCCTTCTGTTTCTTATTCAGAATATGCGTAGTCTGGCAAGCCTACAACTTAATTTATCAATTGTCATTGTTAATTTCTTTTCCTGGTGCTCTTATCCATCCACATTTCTTCCCCTTTGAATACCACAACATCTAGGTTTCCCTTTTTTTTTTTTTTCCACAGTTCCCACAACCTCGAACTCTCCCACATTCATGCAGCTCATAATTCCCTGGAATCTCTATATCCATCTTTTTCTTGGTATTCGTAGTTTCAATTTTACAATAAGCTTTCTTCCCCACAAGAAAAACAGAGCACTCCAAGAACAGAAGCTTCTCTTCCCTTAGAGATAACCAGCAGTGAGCTTTTTTTGTTAGTCTCACATACAAATCTAGATCTATGTTACAGAACCGAGAAGTGCAAAAGAAGGCAATGAAAAATCATACATGTGAGATTTGAAATGGACTTACAAATGTCTACATTCAGTGACTTTTCTCCCCTTTTAGTAATGCTTCTGATGATACTTCAGTGGAAGTCAGATTCTACAAGAGCATGTACAGACAAATATAATAATTTCCACAAGATTAATATGCTGTAAGGCAAATACTCCCTTACCTTAACCTGAGGTAAAGCAAGTTTTATCCTGGGGAATTTTCATAGCCTCTGTCAATACTGTTGAGGGGAAATGGGTAAGCAACCCCATGCAACAATGATGTTAATAGCAGGGACACAATCTGAAGTGAAGAGATGAACAGTTGTTCCAGATGCTGTCCTTTAGGACTGTCATGTCCACTCTTTAAATCTAGTTAAACATGTTCACTGCGTTTGCTATTAACAATAGTTGACCAACAATATTACTGCCCCTATATTGTTTCTTTATTTCAAAACTTCATTTCCTCCATATATTACTGTTTCTGTTTGGTTGGATAATTAAATGTGGAGTGTTTTCCTTTAACCATATCCATAGCAGAAGTTCAATGTAATGTAAATGGTGATTAGGTAAGCTAGGGAAACTCCTATAGGTGCAATACAAAGCATCACCATGCAAAGCTGTGAAGGAGTATTGCAAAAGGATTACTTAACACTTTCATTAGAAAGACATGTCTTCCTGTCAGATTAATTCATCTTAATTTAGTAGGTATTATGCAGGTTCTTCAAAACACCTTTTTGATTTTCATGTGTATTTGACTAACTGGTTTCCAGCCTGAAACATAAGATCCAAATCCCACCAGTCATAAAACCTTTACACTGATTTCAGTGGGTTTGGATATAGCCACAAACCCACGCAGCCAGGAAAGCAGTTACAAATGCAGGGGAAAGTACTACAATGACAAATACAGCTCAGACTGACACTACATGCTGCAACTGCACAGATCTCCTCTGAGAAGTGTAAAATCTGTGCAGTAAGAGTTTCTAAAAGCGTAAAGAAATAATTCAGCAAGGATGGAAGGTGTTGAACTCAACCCTTGTCATGGAAGATAAAGATGAACTGGAAGCTTATGGCTGGCTCAGCAGTATGAATCATAAACTGGCTGTGCTCATTAACACTTACAAGAAGTCAATACAACTCTATCTGTTCCTTCTGAAAGCTTAAAAATCTGTACTTCAAGATTCTGTCTCAGAAACTTGAGAAATAAGACATACAAGAGTAAGGAGTACCAGTAAAAGTAATTTGAACAAATATAACTTTAATAAGGGGCTAAAGAAGCACAATAAAACAATAAACCAGTCAGAAATAAAAAATTAATCTACAAAATAAGTTAGGTCAATATTACTAACCTTCTCACATGTCCATGGCAGCCATCCAAACATAGACTAACATCCTTATCCAAGCAAAGAAGTATCTGAAATAGTCTCTGCAGTACGTGGAACTGCAGGGCATGCATTGCTGGGTAAAAGGCAGCTTTTGTTATTTGTGTTGCCACTCTTCAACTCTACCACCACTCCTGCTGCCTTCCTACCCACATCTGTCATCATTGCCAGAGAACTTTCCCAGCTGCTGTTGGTTTTCAGCCTGTGAACTCTTTTGGGCTTTCTGGGAGACTACTTGAGTGATTCGCTCGTGCATGAAATATAAATTTACCCTTCAAAAATGGACAGTATCGGCCATGACTTTTACTTTTCTCAAGATCTTTCACCTTCCCATTTCTGACTGCAGCCACTGTCAGAGCAGCATTTGTCTATAGGAATATTTGTCAAAGAAAGATTTCATTTCTGGAGGTTTCCAGACATGGCTTGCAGTCCTTCAATCACTTCAGCCTCATAATTTTTTTTTCTTTAATAGAAGTATTCTAAATTATTGCACATCTTGCATGTAAATGATGTGTTCACTTTCCCTCTTTCCCAACAGGTGCCAAGAGAGGACTCTTCTTTTAGACAAGTCCCTGCCCACACTGAGTACTTCAGTAGCTATAAGGTATTTCTACTTCCATTTACTTTGAACTGAAGAACATCTCCAGTAAGGAGAACAGTGAGCTGAAATTTCCTTTCCACACTGCATTTTTTCCTAGTAAATTTTAGATAAGTATTTCTGAAGTGATTTTCTGGGCAATAGAATACGAGGTAATAGTGTGATTTGAACCCCATTCTGCTAAACACATACACCATCTACTTTCAATTACTTTGATTGCTTGATACCCAACACCTAAATTCAGGAGACTAAATTCTCTATAGCAGCGTGTGGAGGAATCTAGGCACCTCTGAATGGTGATTCTTAGCAGGTAAATTAGATAAATAAATTCAGAATATGTGGCCACACCCTCTATAATCTACAGTTCAAAGAGAGAGGTCTGCAGGAATGCCCTGCAGGAGGGATGTACAGCTCAGAGAGAATGTGGTTCAAAGTACCACCAGTATCTCCAGTAGGCAACAAATACTCTTCATTAGCTCTCGTTTACCAACAAGTTTAGACCTCATCCGTCTTGCTCAGAGAAATTACCAGGCAGGTCTGTGCTATCCTTGGTGCTTTGGATGGACTTTTTGCCTCTAGCATAGCACAGCACAGTGCAAATGCAAAGCCTAGCATGTGCCTTGGTGCTGCATTCAAGGCAGCACTTCCTCCTAGATGCCAGAAAGTGCTGAGACTTGGGTACAATAAATAGAAGCATGGACTGCATCTTCCCAGGAAAAAAACACATGGTAGATAATGTTTTCTTTAGGGGCCAGCCCTGTCCCTTGGGATCAGCATTGCTCTCCCAGCCTGTGGCTTGTTGCTGGGCTCAACACTGTGCTAGAGCTCAGCCAGGTCCAGGTGTTCACATGGGTTTGCAGCAAACCCAGCAAGCTTCTGGGACCCAGAGATCTGTGGGGTGGGGGTATTTGTACTCCCCAGCTGCCCTACTCTTCATAAGGAGATCAGGAGGCACCTGACCTGGATGGGCTTGCTGGAAACCAGGTTGGATCTGCCAGTGTGGTTTTTTCTGTGTGTTTTGCTGCAGAACGGTGGCAACACTGGTCCCAGAGGTAAAGTGGTGTGAGAAACAGTGGAACTGTGCTTGTGCCAAACCTTCACAGTCTTTCCATAACTTGCATGAATAATCTGCAATCCAGATAACTGATATTTGACTGTTGTGAGAAATACAGATTCTAGGAGTTTTCAGGATACTAGACAATGAAGGAACTGTGAGGATAGACAGAGTATTAATTTTAAAAAAATACTTTTATAAAAACAAAAGCAAAAACCAGGAAAAAAACCCCTTAAAATACTACCATTATCAAAGGTGAAAAATTAAAAGCATTAATTAATGAATCTTCAAATAAAAGAGGATACGAAACAAAGTTCTAACAGACCTGTTCTGTATAAAAACATTTTCTTCCTCATCAAGCATTTATAATCTTTTATAAACAAGTGTATTTTTTATGGAAGTGAAAAGTACCACAACCTAGATGCTGCCATGATTCCTCCAATGAAAATGAAAATATTTTGATTCTTCACATTAGTTTAATGCAGAAAAAAAAAACTTAAATAAAGTTTGTTGACCTCTGCTTGTATAATAAGTATACTGACATTAATCACAGCAGCTCCCCTAAGTTTTCTGAATGTCTTTTGGTGTTATACATGAGAAGACTGACATACTGACATTTGTAGGGTTCATAAGTAAACAATTCAACTTGACTGGCACACCCTGTCCTTTGGAAGGAATTGCACTACTATTTTCCCATGAAACTTGTGTATATATAAAGGAAAGAACTGCGTGCATTATTTCAAGGGATGAGGTTAACAATAGGAATTTAAACAGCTAGCTATAAACTCAGTAAAGTGAGGATTAGTACAGACTGTGGTGCACATTGATTCCAGACTGCAGATTTGTGGATTTTCATTTTATACTAGGTAAACAACCACACTGTACCACTAATGACATGCTGCCTCCCTTCTGGGTCTCCAGCCCAGTCTGCATTTTGTAGATGCTGACAAGTCAGTGCAGCTGAAGCCAGCAGATGCCACGAGTGACTGGTGGCTATCAGACAAGTTCCAGGCATCCCCAGTGAAGAGCACAAGTAATGAAACACTTTAGAGGCTGCTTCTGTAAATTCTGGGATGTATACTTATGGAGTTTACAAAATACCATACCTGGGAGCTGAGATGGCTAACTCATTTGTGTTTGTAGGGTGCTCTGATCCTATGGTAAAAGGCATGAAAGAAAATAACTATTTTAACTGTTGACTAAGTGTTGACATAAGGTACAGCTTACATACAATAAGCAAGATAAAGTCACACTATGACTGAGAGGAACCAAAACAAATATTATGACATTGTGTTACCTATTCAGCACCTTGCATTTGCAACACAGAAGTGCCTTCTCTGGGGGACTAAGGAAGAGGTCCAAGTGGCTTCCTCTGAGCATCTAAGTGACTTTTTCAGCTGAATAACAGTACTTGTGTTTTGTCAAACCACATTCTGTATCACTATAATACACTGACATAAAGGTTAAACAGACTTAATTTTGGTATTTCTGCTGTTTCTTAACTTTTACCATTCCGCATAAGTAACCAGTATTATATAGACAAAAGAGATATACCTTTACACATAATCTCTTATCTAAAATGCTACACAGTTAACACTAACTGCCCAATTAATGTACCTTTACATCATATAGGCATTTCAATTAATTTTAAATTGTATTACTATATAATCAATAAACACCATGTAATAAATATAACATACAATATTAATATATTGAATATTTAACGCCATTTTAGTTTTTATAGAAACATATTGATATAATTTATAGGTATAACTCAATATAAAGCATTATTTTGTATGTTGCTCTTTCCTTAAAAACCACTTTCCCACTGGAATACACACTTCACAGCACTGGAAACATATATGTTTAACTTTAGTGTTCTCCTTACACCAATGATTATTTGAGGGCATTAAAGGGATCTTAATTTAAAGAGAGAAAAAGCATCCAGAGAACTATTAGGGCTAATAGCTAAAAGGACTTGTGACAAAAGGACTTGACCTCTGAGATTTAAAAATTGCACAGAATTGGATGCAACCATCTAGAGAAAAGTAATAGTGTTACAGAAACCAAAGAATACTTAGTCCAAGCCTATCAGACTATCCCTAGTCCATTCAGATGTAAAGTCGATGTACTAAAATCAGTTCATCTTGTCTACATGACTGTACTGCTTCAGTGGGAGTATATTGCATTGAGATGGGGGACAAAGGAGGTTTTTATTCTGAACAACTAGATCCTAAAATGGAGAGTGATTGACCACTGAAAGGTTCTTTGGAAAATGTTCCCCATACACACATTCACAGCATGTTCAAGCCTATTTACAGCTATTTGACCTAGAATAATGTTGGTCTTGCTAGGACTCAGAGACTGCCTGTCCAGGCCTTTCCTTGTTCTCTCTAACCTCCTCTTTGAACACAGTCTGCATAACTCTCTATCTCATGCAAGATTCAACTGACAAGGCTTTAAAAATAAAGTCTATTCAAATAAATAGTTCTTAACACATCTATATATATATATATATATCACTTTCATACTATGAACCAGTACTGACCATTTATACCTAAATCTCAGATATTGCCCAAATTTTGCAATCCTTATGATGAAGCTAAATTCTGGTCTTGTAACGTCGAGATGAGCTTGTATATGAATATTCAGTCACAACATGCCTGTAACCACACAAAATATCAGTCCCTGGTGAAACCAGAAGAGGGACTTTTAAGATAGCTATTTTTTAAGTACTTCAGTTTCAAAGACTATATTTAAAACTTTTTCCCAATTTTCCAAGGCTCAGATGAAAAGTTAGTCTTTGTATGCCAATTATACTGCTGTTATAATTATTGATGTAACATTATTGATCATGTTATATGACAAAAAAATCATTGTTTTTTCTACTTTTCTCTAGCATGTGTAACAGAAAGGACTTGTATTTCTTTTCCAGAAATCATTTTGAGACAACTTCAGAGTCAACATTCTGGCATATAAGTGGCACCAAACTGCACCCTTGAGATGACTGGGATTTTTGACATATGAGCACATTCTTTCTTGCAAGAGTTTGCTTGAGTGGTACTTGTATTGATGTAATAAAAGAAGTGCAAGACCGACCAAGGCATGAGTATTTCTCTGCTATTGCTCTCTATTCTGAATTATTACCACAATTATTGTCATAACAATTCTCAAGGCATTGAACAATTGCAGCACCAATTAAGAGAGGAATCCAAAAGGGTTCTTGCAGCTCACAGAGATGATTGCCATAGTCTGTTATTTAAACTCTCATTTGTCAATCCTTTGACATTACATCTAGTACATGGCAAAACACTCAGATTCTGACAAATTAATATTTTTATGCAGTATTTGAAAGAGAAACTTTTCAGGCTGATAGCAGGACAAAAGATTTTGTGTACTGCTGATCAAAGGTATCACTAGGATTTTAGGAATAAATTAGAATGCACACCTTGTCATCTCCCTTTCTATCTTTTGAGAGTATTGCAGAAAATCTTCTTGTCTAGGAGCTCAAATAACACAAGCAATAAAACAAGCCACAGAGAAACAGATGAGGGCTCCTATCACTGTCTTGTCTGCATAATCTACACTGTGCACAGCATGGCCTTGTGCAGTAAATATTTGGTGTAAGAAATGCTACAGGCAGCAGCAAGGTATTTTTTTTTCACACTTAAGTATTTATAAGCCAAGATGATTTACCTGCAATGTTTAAAGACAGAATTTTTTGTAAGGCGTGATGTGGTGACTTGGTGACTCTTTTGGAAATACATGTGTTTTCACTCTCTTGCCATGCTCAGTGCTGTGCAATGCAGGTAAGGACCAGACTCTTCACAGGAGCAGCAGGAGAGCTGAGCTGCCCAAAGGACAATTACTGCTGCCAGTGAGAGTCAGCAAAGGAATTGCTTTCTTCCTGGCTGGAAATTTCTCAGTAGGGAAAATGTAAAAGTCAAACAGTGGTTAGCACCATGATAATACTCACTAGAAACAAATGCTAGCAATAAGTCAGAGTAGAGCCTAGGGCTTAGGTTCCTGCCTAAGCAGGCATGCCTAAGGCATTCATACCAGCAGACACCCCAAGTTCACAGCTACTCTTTTGACTTTCAGTGAAGAAATGAAGTTGCCAGGTTTGGGTGAAAGAGTTCAGCTGTCCAAGGAGGCAGAGGCTTCATGAAGAGTTAAACAGAGCAATCCATCACTGCTATGAAGCCCTAACATAGCTTATGGTTTTTTAAGCACTTAAGGTATTGTCTGGACATGTTTTAGACCTGTTTTATACTCTCACACAATACAAAGACCTTCAGATTGTATACTTGATATTTCCAAAAACTTTAAAATTTAATGCTTGTGTTTCTATAACAGGTATATTCATATTTTTATGTGTTAGAATAAGTTCAAGGAAACTTTCAAAGTTTTTTTAAGTGGTATGATTTTCTTTTACTGTGTATATTGCTTGAAATATTCATGTTGTTTTGTGCCATGGATTGGATACAGAGAAAAGTAATTCTTGATCCTCTTATATATTTCTTGTGTGTGTGTGCGACCCTTCTCAGCTCTGCAGCCACACTGGAGCCAATTTCCCTAATTATCTGAGACAAAAAGATTAAATTTTGCATATTCATAGTCTTGGGAAGAAGGGTAGGTCATCAGGAGTATGACAAGCGGTGCTTATTATGAGAACAGGTAACATTTAACCTGATGACAGCACAAATACAAATTAACTTAGCCATAGTTCTGAGTGAAAGCTTCAGTTGCAACTGGAGACACTTTTGAATTAAATAAAGTAAGCAAGAAAATCCACGTTTTGAAGATTAGGCATGGGTTAGTATAACATTGTTTCATGAATATTCAGGCAAAATTTAAATATTATTTCCTCCAAAATTAGGAAATTCTAACATATTTAAATTAGGTTGACTAATACATGTTATTTTTCAAAGCTAACCAAAAAGGCACTCCAGGTACCTTTGTCTAGCCTAAAAATGAACCTAAAAATGAACTTTGCAATTAAACCCCTTTAATTGAGGCTTTCTTTGTGATATCCTGCCACAGTTGCTTTGCTTTCCTGATCACTGCCAGCAGTTAGAAATGTTCTTGTCCAGAAATGCCATGGACATATATTTCTCTCTTCAGTCTGTTCCATTCTTTTCCCTGATTCTCCTACTCCATTGTTCCTGGATTACTTCTTAGGTCCTGATTCATTGCAAATAGAGTCAGAGATTTTGAGATACTTGGGGTCCACCTCATCAGGGTCTTTTCTCAGTCATTTTGTTCTTAGCAATGCTATAAATGGCTAGTTTATATTAGCAGAAGATAGAACTCCATAGGCACCAATAGCTACACAGTGCTGAAAAAATCAACAGCATGAATTTGTTCTGGCATTGCATAGAGGGAGAGAGAAGAAAATGGCATCCACAGATGAGATTTAGGCAGAAAAATGACTTAATAATCAGTCACTATTTCTTCCTCACTGAAAGCTGACATAATATTTCTCTACTATCTCTATCTTCCTATTCCAAAATGGAAGCAAATGTGCAGTGTTAGTTTAGACAGAAGAGTTTGTTCTTTGCTAAATTTTCCAGTACCCATTTGTCTCATTTCACTGCATACATTCATTTTTAAATTATATTTCAATTTTAATCTTTAACAAGTAAAATAGCATTAAAGAGCTTAACAAAGCACTAAAGAGAAGTCTAAACACTGTGGCTTTTCCATTTGACTGATACTCCTGTTTCAGAAGTAATGACTTTTAATAGCAAAAATAGTGGAGGATATTGAGTAAAAAAAAAATTTAATATGGCAAACAGGAAACTCCTGATTTTCCAGTAGCTGGTTATGTGACTTTGGATCAATCACTTCTCACTGTGCACCCATTCCTCTGCTTATTACACAAGATATGTAGGGCAGGGACTGCTCTTTGCCCCATGGTTTTATGTCTGCAATGCTTCTCTGCCACATTGGATGCAGGTAGTCACTAATGATGGACCTTACAGTTTGGGATGTCTGCGTTTTCTGAGCCCAAGCAGCCCAAAGCAGTCAGAAACAAGGACTTACTGCATGTCAATTTTTCTAACTTGCTAAGATAACTGAAGAAGCCCATACAAGGACATCCAAGGCATTAGCTATTTTAGTTACGATGTAAAATAATGTCACCACTTAGCAAAAAATTCCATAGAAGCTTGATGAACACTACAGGTGTATTTCTAACAGTCTTGCATTCTGTTGGCTTATAGTTAAAATAAACTGGGATTTACAATTTTGATGCAAATTATTTGGCTCTGGAAAAATTCACTTATTATTTCTGTTATAAGGCAACAACCAAATTGTCATAGGTGTTTAAGCTCTTATTCTAGCCCCTAAATATCTGATTATTGATTCACAAAGGAACCTGAATATCAAGTTAACTCCTATCATAATCTGATACAACTTCCTTGTTCAAGTGGTTAGTAAGCTCTGGGAAAGTACTCAGTATCCCTTCCAAACCTCAGCTAAAGAAAGCTATGTGGTAATTTAAGAATTCATAGCTGAGTCGTTTAGATTCTGGTTTACTCAAAGAAAATTCCATTTGCTAAGGTTTGTGACAAAATTTTAAGGCCATGTGCCTAGAGCCTGGGGAAATGCAGGGTTTTCAGGGATTCCCTTAGGAGATGTACAGATGCAGTGCTGGGTCTACAGAAGCTGCACAAATTTGTTTTCAGCAGTTTAGCCTTGCCATAGAAAAGAGTTTAAATAAGGTGAAGATACACCACTGAAGTGAGAAATAACTAGAGTAGAGCTTATGGAGTTTTCAAAGGATTTTGTGATTACAAAACCATGACAGTGTTCCTCCATAATTTTTGGTATACTTGTGCAATGTGTAAAATCTACTGAGGAGTTCACTTTTGTTTTTAAGACAAATGTCTTACAAAAATATTTGATATTATAATGGGAGAAACCATAAATAGAGCTACAATTAGAGCTCTGGTAGAATGTAGCTCTTCGGGAATGAGGAGTCCCAAATATTTCAGACTTTTTGACTCTTGTAAAAATAAACAATACCATGGTAAAGCAACTTAAACTGCATGCCACCAAAACCAATTTCAGTTTCTGCAGAGAGCATCAGTTGTTTATAACTACAGATAAATAATTTTAATGTCTTAGCAGTAAATTAATCAAATATAGGATTGAAATATTAATTAAAATTATATTATTTCAATAAACAATTTTGATTAAAAAAAGAAAGAAATTGAAGAAAGAAATTAAAGACATTTTGAAATTGCTTCAAATCAAATATACGATTTTAACATGCCTGAACCAAGCTTTCTTTTTTTTTTTTTTTTAATTTGAATTGACATATGCTTATGAGCTGATTTTCATTTCTTAAAAAGAAAAAAACTGCCCCAGGATATTTTATAAAAAGGGCTTAGTACAGAGGACAAAAACCAAAATTATTACATTTGTGGATAAAGATTTTGAAACATTTGGTGTTGATTCAAAATTAAATGTTTGTGCTTTCTTTTTTTTTGTAAGAAATCAAAAAATATTTTTTAATTCTACCCATGTATAGGCTCCATTCTCCCATTCTACATCTCAAAAATTTCTGTCTTACATGGAAAGAAACACTAAAAGATTATATAAGTCAAAATCTAAGTGTCAAAGAAACCCACTGTCAAGATGGGAAACTTCAGGTATGAATAGACTTTAAAAACACACTTGAGATATTAAATTGAACAGACACATTGCAAGGCCCTCGTGAAGTCCAGGTGCTCTGGCTTTCAGTGTGCAGGGAAACTACCTTTTCTGTATACTTCAGGTGAACTCTAAATACTCTGCCAATGTTTAAAAATGTCTGGATATGCAGCAAAGGAATCAGGGGTTTTACACAGAGCCAAGAAAATCATAGCATTCCCAAAAATATCTCATGTTTCAACAGCAACCATTCCTGGAAGAACAGGATTTACCTTACCACAAGCATGCCACATCTGTGAAGCCCCACTGCGGACCTTAGCACAGGCCATGAGATCCCGAGTGGGTTACTGCATTAGCTCAAGATTAGTTGAGTCTTGGAACTAGCACTAACAGGATCTCCAGAAACTGATTTGAGAAAAGAATTTTAAAATTATGTGATTAGCAGCTAAGTTGCTAAATTTATTTCCTCAAATGCAACATCATCACACCACCTATTTAACCACTGTTGTCTCAGTGTAAACTGGAATGCAATTATAACTAAGAGATTGCTTGTGCTCTCTACCCAGCAGAAAAGTATTATTTCAAATGGTATACATGCACTTAGGTTTCTTCTCAAAGTTATGCTACACATCACATTTATATTTTCATTTTTTGCTGCTGATCCTACAATAAACTGATATGCAGAAACATAAAACTGAAATTAATTTTCCAAAAAAACCTTTCAGTGAAACAAGAGGAAAAAAGAAATTGTAAAAATTAAATTTCAAATTTCAAGTCATGTTACAGAATTGTTATGAGAAAAAATGGAGTTTAAAGGCCTGGTATTTCAGCTTCTTGTTTTGCTCTGAAATTTCAAAGTATATTTTGATCTGCAGAGATCCTTTGTGTCTTGTAAATTTGTTAAAACTTCCTCTCCCGACCACATTTTCTCTTCTCACTGCGCTCAGTGCCAATGAGAAGGAAAAAAGAGCATATGAGAAGAGAAAGACAGATACAGGCGGTCACGACCTGAGTGCTAACCTGAGCCCAATCAGCAGCTCAGACTGGACACAGTGGTTTATCTGGATAAACTGCAGAAACAGAGCCACTCCTGTCTCACCGGACAAGACATGGAGACAAGGCAGAATTTTCCTGTCAGGCCCATTGCTTTAGAGATGCTGGTTTCAGATTTCCATTGGTTTGTCCTGCAACCTGCAGTGATGAGCCCCTGGACTAGGCGGAGATTTGGTCACCGGAGGCCCTGCAGAAATCCCCATGCTCCTACCTGGACTGGGCTGCGCCATGCCAGGCTGACAGCGTGTGTCCCGCATGTCCGTCCTGCACCCGCTCCGGGCCCCTTCAGGGCCTGCACAGCAAGGCTGCAGTGCTGCTGGGCCTAAAATAAAAGTGTTCAAAGGGGTAAAGTATGGGCTCGTGGTGTGTTTACAGGAGTTCAAGGGTTCCTAGCCAAGCTGGTTTGCACCAGCTCTGGCACTCCTGGCCAGAGCAGGAGTGAGAGAGATACGGCCTATCTGCATCTGCCTATGTCAACATGTCCCCTGCATGGCCTTGGAGCAGGGACTGCTTACACAGTGTGACACAAAGCAGTTACTTCATCTAAGAGGCCCTTTCTTTACTGGCTTCTATTTTGTTATGAGGACTTAGAAAATGAAATTATTTCTCTCACAGGATTTATGAACCTCAGCATCTTTGCAATCAGTGCTTGAATACTCTCAGAACGACATCAGGATTTTAACTCTCACAAGCAGAGGTGTTGTCTTTGGGGCTTTGTTGCTTTGTAACAAAATGTGTCTTTTTTTCAGAACCTAAATCTTCTGATGGACCTTAAATGCTGGCTAACTGATTGGAAAAGTAATTTTGAAGCAAATGGTGTACACTTATATTAAGCCCTTGCTCTGATAAGGGAAGGCTCATTCTTTGATTGAAGTCCAATCCTTTTATACCTGTGCACCATCACAAAAATCTGGTATTTTGAAAGCGCTAAGACTGTGTATCTCCCTAATGCTTGGATCAGAAAGGAAAAAGAAAAGCTGAATTGATCTTCTGCAAGTGCAAAGTACATCAGGTGTGAAAATTTCTAGGTGTTTTCTTGAGTTCTGACTATGCAGGAACCAGAGGTGCAGGTAATGCAAACCTCCATGAAGCCACATCTGTGAGTGGCATAGGAAAATTTGATCCTGATCCAAGTTGTCGTCAGAACAGTGTTAATTCATACTCAGTTTTTTGCCTTTTGAGTAGTAACTAATGGCCTGTATCAGGGACAGTGTGGCCAGCAGGACCAGGGAGGTCATTCTCCCCCTGTATTTCGCACTGGTGAGGCCAAACCTTGAGTGGTGTGTCCAGTTCTGGCCCCTCAGTTTGGGAAGGACATTGAGACGCTGAAGCTCATCCAGAGGAGGACAGCAAGGCTGGTGAGGGGCTTGGAACACAAACCTTGTGAGGAACCACTGAGGGAGCTGGGGGTGTTCAGCCTGGAGAAAAGGAGACTAAGAGGTGACCTTATTACCCTCTATAACTTCCTGAAAGACGGCTGTAGTCAGGTGGGGTTGGTCTCTTTCTCCAAGCAGCAACAGACAGAACCAGAGGACACAGTCTTAAGCTGCGCCAAGGGAAATATAGGTTGGATGTGAGGAAAAAGTTTTTTATGGAAAGAGTGATAAAATCCTGGAATTGTCTGCCTGGGGAGGTGGTGGAGTCACCATCCCTGGATGTGTTTAAAAAAAGATTGGATGTGGCACTCGGTGCCATGGTTTACTCGAGGTGTTGGGGCATGGGCTGGACTTGATGATCCTGAAGGTCTCTTCCAACCTAGATATTCTGTGAATTCTGTGACTATAGTGTCATAAGATTATAAAAATATTAAAAAATAGGATATCAAAATATCTCTAATATTCCCTGTTCCTTTTATTTTTCTGGTTTTATTATTTGATTACATTATTTCCCCTCTAGCTGCTGAAATTTAAAAAATTTACCTGGTTTCCAAAATGGCTTGAACTTTAAGACAGAAAGGGTTTGAGCATGTCTTAGATGATGTATCTTGAATATGAGGAAAAAAACCTCCCCCTTTCTTCTTCCTTCAAGTGTTGCTTTACACATATACACATTCAACACTGTGGGTCTATCCCAAGACTGTTACTCAAGAGAGATCTCAGGAGCTGAGAGACACCCTTCCTGACAGGACAGACAATCTTCTTTACAATAAAGGGAAGAAAAATATTTTGAAGCTGGTTTTCGTTTTGGTCTAATGAACACTGTCACAGATGAGTTATATGCAGATTTTTAAAAACAAATGAAAACAAAGAAAAAATTAATGTTTTCAACCTGGAGCAGCAAGGTTCTTGCAACATCCAGAGTTTTTCAGAGAAAAACCTGAAGCATAAACATTCATTGAAAATATTCTCCACTGATGCAATATGACTTCATTTGAGCAGGGCCTCCATGGAACATTACTGGGTTGTTGCTAAGAAACATTGATATATGACACCAAATTACATTACTGACATTGAATTTTTACTCCTTTTCATGTTATAGCTTGCTTGAAAACGGCTGCAATTATACCATAAACAGAAGGAAAGCTACCAGCCTCTATTCAGTGCCTTTTGTGTTTCAGTTACAGGCTGAAGTCCTTATCTTTTTTACTATATGTCTATAATGGTCCTACAGTATTTCAGTTAAAAATAATACCAACATTATTGATGGCCTGCATCTGCATCTCCTACACAGTCATCTCAACAATAAAACAAATGTTCTCTTTGATTTTTCACTCAATATATGCTAAATTGCAGGAAGCTAGGTCTTGGGGTTTCTCTATTTTCCATGTTAATGTGACAATCCATTTTGACCTGCAGGTAATAAAATAAGGAACATTCAAACTCATAGCTAATGTTTTCAGGGTACTTCACTTTTCTCTTGTTTTGATCTATGCAATTGACCAGTTGAAAGCTGAAAAGGAATGGATGTTTTTTAGTATGTATTTTAAACCTCTGTTCTTTTGTAAAGCATATGGATGTTTTTCTTAAAGAGCCACTCATCCAATAGCTGATTTATGGCAAGTATACACAGCTTGTGCTAGGGAAAGTATATCTTAATTTATACAAACAGAGCTGTTTGATTATTTTTTTCATATGAAAACAGAGCCCAGAACACCCGTATCTGAAGCTGGGATCTTAGTGCAGCCAGCACTGTAGAAATACACAAGTGAAGAGGGAAGCTCTTCCTGAAGGGTTCAAAACCCTAAGAGTAAAAATGGACAGACTCTGAGAAAAGTGGTGCTAGCGTCATAAAGATTTTGCAAAAGGACTAATTATTTAAACCGTGTATATTTGCATATATAACCTTTGAGTAGATTGCTCATAATTTCTGTTCCAGGGCTGGTGGGGGTCCATCTATTCGAGAAGGGGAAGAGAACTTCAGTCACAGTAAAGATGATGAAGAGGGCTTTAAACTATAGTTGCAAGGGGAGGGGACACTCAACCCGTTCCACTCCTTCCACTTTCCATTTTGATATCAGGACCAACAAGAGAAGCCTAGAGCCTGGAGAAGGATCACAGGTCATCAGGAGAGCAGCACAAAGTAGCTCCAGCCACTCCAGAGAGTAAGCTGGCTTCATCGAGGGCAGCTTCTACTGGAATGCACGCAGCATGGGGAGTAAACAAGAGTGAGAGACAGCTCACATCTACCAGGGCTATGATCTTATCATCTTCATGGAGATGTTATGGAATGGCTCCTATGACTGGAGTGTTGGAATGGGTACATACAGACTCTTTAGGAAGGACAGGAAGAGAAGACAAGGAGGATGTATCACTCTCCATGTCAGTGATCAGCAGGAGGGCATTGAATCTCCACCTGAGGATGGGTGACAAGCTGACCAATGTCATACCTCACTTTAGTAACTACTAAAACATATGGAGGGAGGAAAAAGTAAGCACATCACTCTATCAGGAAAAAAAATTAGTAATTTGCAGGACAGCAAAAAAAACATGAAATTGTGCATGCATGTAAAGATTAAAAGAAATCAGTGCATCAGAATTCAGTACATGGAACTGCATGTTAGTTGGCCAAAAATAAGAAAAAAATACAGAAGGATGGTTGGCATCTGAAGAAAGATGTAAGAAGTGCAGAGGACTATCTCGCATTTCAGGAAAGTGGTGAGAACTTTCTGTGGGCTACAAAGACCAAGACAATGATGCAGATCCACCTGCTCATTTAATCTGTGAGAGGAAAAGGGACCACCTCGCAGTCAAAGAAAAGTGGATGATCAGGATGAAAACCACCAGTAGATTAATACAAAAAGGGATCTTCCTATAAACGTTCCTGAAGAAAGGTTGTGGAAGCTGTAACAGAAAAAAGGAAAATTCACTTTATAGTGACAAGATGAACCTTCCTTAAAAGTAAAGCTAAACAACGAAAAGGAAAAAAGCAACAATAAAGGCTGAAAATCTACACTTCTCAAGCTTCATTAATACCAAATAGAAGAGTTCCAGGATATCTTCTGAAGACTAGGGAAACACCCAGTAGAACAAAATGAAAGGAATTTAACTCTTCCACCATGACTTCTGGGAAATTCTCAAGAAGTTTGACTGTACAAGCAGGTAGACTCATTGTGTTTGCAATCATAAAGCAAAAAACCCAGAATATGCTAATGAAATAGAAGAATGGACCATTATAAGAAATTATCAGATCACATACCATGATATGTGATACATCCATTCCCCTTTTTTTGACGATAAGATACTATATCACTGTATTTTCAATCTGATGTTACTTATCTCCTCTTTCTTGAAATCTTGTTTTCCTTCCTTCTTCTGCTTCATATTGCAAAAATTTCTGCACACTACTACCTTGGCTCCTATCTCCACATTTCTTTGTCTGACTGTTGAAAGGCAGCACAAACTTTTTAGCCTTTGTCATAGGCTGAAATACCCTGGTCAAGGTTCTCCTCAGATGTATGTCTTATTACTGAGAATATTCATATCTTCTGGTTTGCAATGTCATAGTTGGGCATATGTGTGCCTTCTGGCAAGGAATTGCTTGTATGGCGATTGCCAGCCGCACAGTGGGGAGGTAAGAGCCTTCTGAATTTTATTGTGTTTGTTTTGCCTAGAAAATTACAGAAGACAACCTGCACTGATATAGGCCATTTGCTCTTTGTCACGTTTTATTACTGCTTCCCTGACTTTGATGATTCATTCCCAAAATTTTCTTCTAATTGTATGCATTGGTTTTTTTTTTCTTCCCCAGACATAAGCACTAAATTTTTCAAACAACCTTGTGTTTAAATTTTTAAATTACCCACTGGGACTAGAGGTTTCACATGATATGTAAGTTCTGGTAATTTGAAGTATCATATTAACACAGAGTAATAGAGCTACAGAAGGATTTTTAAATTTTCCCACCTAAGGAATGTATTGCAGACTGGCAGTCTTTAAATAGACCTGCAATTTGTCCAGAGCTTGGACGGGAAAATTCTTATCCCATTCACACCTAACCTGAGACATCCTCATTTGGAGTACCTACTTCATGTCAGTCAACTTGCTTTGAATATGCACAAAACAGTATTTCTTGTGAAAGCTTCTATGAGAAAAAAAGAACGTACAGTTTTGGTACAAAACTACAACCTTGGCAATTTGTATCACCAAGCACTATTTAATTGCAGCTCCTCTTCCATATTTGTGTGTTAATCCTTGTGTTTTCTAATGAAATAAAAGAGGGTATGTCTGTAGTTTACCACTGAAAAACCTGCAACAGTCACTCTGTATATTGAAAGACCTGCTGTTTCTTATATAACTGTGATGAAGTGCTGCACTAGAGCATCGCAAGGACACTACAATAATAAATTGAAGGAGGCAGAATTAGCATTTCTCATGAATAGTATTTTTTGTTTTTCTCCTTGCCTGCAAAGAATGTTTACTAATTTTTTTTCACTGTCAGCAGTAGGAATATCACAATTTGTTTCAATATTCACCATCACAGCAGATATTAGAAGCTCTGATTGTTTTTCGTAATAGTCTGAATGGTTTTCTAATTCTTGTTAAAACATATATACGGATTTAACTGTTAACCTTTCTTGGGTTGAAGTCCAGAAACCTTGTAAGTCAATGAAAAAACTGATAAACTGAAATAAATTTTAACCTTGTTCTTCACAGCTTTGAAACATGTATAGGCAGTTGTTACACTGCCAGATGTTCCTGCTTGATTATGAGAGAGAAAAAGGCTCAGAACTGGTTACATTCTGCTGTGCAATTTGGATTTCTGTTGAAGGCTCTGCACTTGCTTAGTATTAAAGAAACTTGGATTGCCTATAGATAGGCTTCAATATTGTTTTGGGATTCTATGTTTTGATACTACTGAATGTTTATATAAGGAATTACACTCTTAGTGCTTCCTGAGTTTGTAAGAAACAAAATTAAAAAAACAAACATGAAATGCAAACACAAAAAAGAAACACATACACATACAAATTCCTCGCCTCAAAGCCAGTATTTGTGTTCTATTAGCCTCAGATTTCTCAGATCTACACAAATGAATAAACACCATGATATAAACATAAAGAAAAATCTTCACACATCAGAAATTAGGAACCCTTGGCCTTAAGCATAAACTATTTCTCAATCTAACAAAAATGCAACCAAAAATGATGATGAAAAAAGACAACTGAAGTAAATTATATAAATCTTGTTTCAGTAAAAAACACAGTGTAGATGGAAATACTGGCAAGACACTTTTTATTCTCAAACAGTGGAAATAATGGTTGGAGTTTACTGCAGTTATTTCAGCAAGGTCTGTGTTAACTCAGAAAAAATTGATCTTTCAAAACATTTTTATCTATGATTCGTTCAAGCATCATCTTGAAGTTTGCAAGGACAGTACAGAAATAAATCCAAGGAATGGCAGAGAGTATTCAATTTATTTCCTATTATTTAAGTTTTCTGTTTAGAGACCAGTGAAACCACTGTCATTGCAATTTCTACACAATTCAAGAGGCAGCTCATTCAGAAGACACTACTGCTCTCAGCCAATATCTTGTCTCAACATTAAGCAGACATCCTAAAGTTGTATTCAGAACATGCCTGAAAATGCTTTGTTTTCCACTCATTGTCTGCAAACTTTCCCTGCATTTAGTCCTAACTCTGATTCTTGAGAATGTTGGTGCTTTCCCAGAGTCCAATAATGTATGTCTGTCAGACTATGTTCCGAGCAAAAAGCAGTTTAAAATGCTCTTTCTTGCCCTTTTCACTTGTCTCAACAATTGGACCAACACTGAGATGCCGGAGCTTGAGATTTAGCTCCTTGTCTTCCAGGATGGATCTAAACACACCTGTTCTACCTCCTGAAAGAAAAACACATATTGCAAAGTGCTGGAATGGAAATCTGTTCAGTCCTTTCAGTGTTTTTCACTTTGTGTGGAGTAGTTGAATATTCATAGCAAATGGTAATGCTTTTCATGACTTCATGCTCTAGTGACTATAGCAGTTTTGCAGTTTCCTAGGAGAAGGGAGAGCTGGTGTTCTATTCTTGTTCTAATTAATATTTCATTTTCTCTATTAAATGGGGGGGAAAAAACCCAAAAACTCTCTCACTGCTGATCCACTCAGATCTAGTACAGCTCAAAGTCTCCAAGTCCAGAAGCAGAAAAGTCAATGTGCTCTGCTTGCAGTCAAGAAAAAAATCATCATTATCCATTTTTAGGATAAAAAACTACCTCTTTCTTACTTAGCAGAAGTGTAGGCCTATGACCTTCCCTTCCCTTCCCTTCCCTTCCCTTCCCTTCCCTTCCCTTCCCTTCCCTTCCCTTCCCTTCCCTTCCCTTCCCTTCCCTTCCCTTCCCTTCCCTTCCCTTCCCTTCCCTTCCCTTCCCTTCCCTTCCCTTCCCTTCCCTTCCCTTCCCTTCCCTTCCCTTCCCTTCCCTTCCCTTCCTTTCTTGTCTGTCTTTCCTCACGTATTATTACATCATTTGGGTGCCTTCTGCGAGCATCTTTTCACACATTGCTTACTCAGTCTAAATGCCAGATGCAGCAACACAGAATATACTTTTGAGACCAGACACCTTGCTGTGCTCTGCAAGATATCGGACGGTGACCGAATTTCTTTTACATACAGATATTTTAAAAGTCACGGAAAATTGAAAAATGAGCAATAAGGTAAAAAAAAAATCTACATAGTATCTCAAGAAATTTAGTTTGCTAATAAGTAGTGGGCTACAACTGGTAAGGAAAAAAATCATCTTAAGAAAACATTAAAATTTTTTTTAAGAGAATATGAAAAAAGAGATCTTAGAGGCAGAATGAGAAAAGAAGTCATCTTTGGAGAAATGCTATTTCTCTAAAATGTTGAGCTAGGAATGAGTAATTAAGAAATCAAAGCCCAAATTCTTATATTACTTTTAGTGTTAATTTGTTTTCATTTGAGCTACCATCCCTGCCCTGACAAAAGGCCAGGAATCTGCCCTGTAACTCTTGTTTTCCACTTTACTGGATATTTTATCCTTTGTAGGTAATTTTCTGTGCTAAATAAGGCAGAAATAAAGCATGAGAGATAATACTTTAGAAAGGATTCTTCATTCTGAGTTCTGGCTTGTATCAAAGGTAGTCTGCCATACAAGGTGGAACTTTAAAGCAAAGAGCCCAGATATTGAACACAGAAGCAAGCAAACAAATCAGGCTAAATAAAGTATAAACCAACTTTTAACATTTTGGCTACGACGTACTTGATTGTTGAAAAAAAGCATGGTGAGAACCCTGCACAAAATGGTGTGTAGATGTTCATGCAAAAGGAAAAGGCTGAAGTACTACATATATAGATATATATATGTTTTGCATATGAAAATGACAGTTGACATAGTTGGTGTCAGACCACGTAAGACAGCACAATGCCCCCAGAAATTTACTTAGGGTTGCTAGGCTAAGGTGAAACATTTTGTTGGTTCTGTGGAAGTGTTAACATCATCACTCTTTCCATTTATGCTTAGTTTGAAACAACATAAATTAATCATCCCCAGATAGTATCTTGAGCTCATCCATTTATTTTTGACCAGTTTCAGTGCCTTATTATTATTTTTATTTCCCTGTCCTAGTCACCCACTATAAAAGTTGTGGGTTTTCCCCAACCTTTCAGCAAAGGTATTGAGTTGTTATTTCCAAATCAAAAGCTGATGTTCAGATCTCTAGTAATAATGAACCTGTTTTCACAGGTATAACGTAATGTAGTCATAGAGCAAACGAAATACCACAATTTCTGTTTTTCTTTATTGAATGGCAAGGAACAGAATTTAAGTCATTGATCCTCTCTTTATTTCATGTCATTCAACAACTTGGATGAAGTTTTTGGGATTGCCCTTCTATTTATAAACACTGCTACCCACCAGGCTCCACAATGTGTTGTTTCCAAACACTTTTCTTCTGGATCTTGTGGCAATAGAAAGTGCAAGACCACACATTCTTTTGTGATCCTATAGCTATCAGAAAAAGGCAGTGAGTGCACTCCTTCTTAGGCATCAAGGCAATTTCCACGAAGCCACCAATTTTGAGGGAACAAGGGCAGGTGATGGAATTTTCTGTGGACTACAAGTTGTTATGGCTGCCATGTCCCGTACTCAAGCACAAAGCAGTCCTGTTCAATATGCATTCTCTAGCATAAGCACACAACTGTTTTTTATAAGCTCTTATAGGACACTGTATTGACAATATACTCAACCTAATATTTTATTAGGAGAAGATAACAAGAACTTGGCACTGGTTAGAAGTCTTCAAAAGACACATCTCATAGTCACAATGGCGTAAGAACAGCAAACAAAAGAAGAGGTTTCTTCAGTAGTTTTTTTCAGTGTTGCTGTTAAGTTGGATAAATTGAACAATTTCTATAATGTGTCATAGGAGAAAAGTACAGAAGATAAGTCCAAAGGACTGATGTGTTCCTAGCTGAGCTGGGGAATATGCATATTCCTCTGTGTCATGAAGCTGGAAATGGAATTGCCCTTGACCTTGGGGTGGTCAGTATGAAACTGGTTTCAGGAAGTTCCAGCTCCTCAGGAACCACCAGCTCCCTGGCTGTTTTCCTGGGAGCCCAGGCTATGCTTCTACAACAGTTATTAACAGGGGAACATAGCTGCAGAGTACTTAGCTTTTAATGGAGTGTCTTTCATGACATTCCGTTTTCAATGGCAAGGAGGTCTAATTTAGACCAAAAGAAAACAAAAAACTTCAAACCAATCTGACCAACCAACCAACCAGATAAAAACTGAAATAAAAAAGAAAGAAAAAAAAGGAAAAAACCAAATAACTCACTCTCCCTGAGCTGATCTTTGATCTTCAAGCTTGTTTACTCTCAAAAGCACCTGTTAGCATGTTCTAAAAGTCTGCGTATTTTTGATATTTTGTCCCAATACAGAAAAATTAATTCTAGAAAGAAAAGCTGGGAGATTTACTGCTTTCATCTCAAGCAGACTACTGTCTTTATGTGTTGATAACAATTTAAATACAAAAATAGAGAATGATTTAGAGAAAAGAACAATGTAAGTGAGCCAGACATTACATTAACCTGAAACCCACACTTTCAACTGTTGTTTAAAACAAGGCTGATTATTAATGAAACTGTTTCTCTTCAGGTATCACCATAAAGTGAAAGTTGCAAGAAAACTTGGCACTGTGGGTGTCATAAGGGAAATAAAATATTCCTGTGTTTGTGGGTGGTGAACTAACTCATGTCAAAATCATCACTTCTGAAGTTTAAAATGAAAGCAACAATGAAATGGTCTATTTACAATCTTTTAAAATATCATAGTGCATTGACTGTGTATACTGGAAATGCTCATCATTGTTAAAAAGACATAGAAGAACAAGTTCTCTCTTACTCCACTCTTACAGATTTGGAGAAATCACCAAATTGTATGATGACATCTTCAACATTTTAAAATATTTCAACTGTACTTAAATCTTTTGGAACCATAAAATGCTGTATGAAAATACAATAATGGCTTCCTCAGACCCGTAATGACTGGTCTGAAGAAAGTACAGCGTCATAGCAGTCATGCAGAAATTGCAAATAATGAGAATTGAACCAGAAAAACTTCCCTTTATGTTCCCATTGGAGAATGAAAATTTATCATGAATATTTAGGCATGCGAACATCTGAGATTTGTAAAATGTCATCAGACTCCCCACCCTCCCGCTACTGAATCATAGAAGCGCCTAAAATGCTTGCTACACGACTACACTGACATTCAAAGATCTCATGTGTCTAAGCTATACTGGTAGACATCTCCAAGCGCTTTCTTAACTGGAGAAGCATGAATAGATATGAACTATTGCATCCTGCTGGAACCCACAGACAAGCATGTTCTAAGCCAGCCTTCATATCTGAACTCAGCCCAGATCCCTGCATGAAGCTCTGCTTATGCCTTTTATTCAGCCATTTTCCATGTAAATTATACATGGTTTCAATGGGAAATGGAGACCCCTTCATGCGTCTGCCACCTGAAAAACACATCAAAGGAATAGCACGTCACAGCGATATCCTGTCTATCATTCAGTTTCATCTACAAATTGTTTTACACCTCTTCAGGTAAATAGTTTTAACAGCAAGAATGTGCAACCCTCTCCTGCCGCGGTGCTGGATTTCTTCAGCCCGACTAGCTCCTGACACCAACACCGAGAGTGGGCTCCCCCAGAAAGCTGGGCAATCCGGGGTGTGGCTGCAGGGCACCGCTGCTCTATGGCACAGGTGGACTGCGTTGGGGATAGGACTGCGCCGAGGACAAGGACAAGGAACAGGGAGAGGTCTTCTGTATGTTTTCCAAAGGAGCTTATTCCGCAGAGGATCAGGAACCGAAAGACAAAGACTCAAAGGCATACATCAATTTATAACTGGGGGGAGGTCCCAGGGGAGGACACAATCCTTAACCAACTGGGAGAAATTGGGGGTGGAACACAAGGCGGGGAATACAATGCTTAAACCAATAGGGGACTACAGGGGAGGAGAATAACTTAAACTAACCAATGGGATTTTGAAGGATACAAAATTGATAGGGAAGTTTCTAGAGCAAGGGGTAGGCATGGGGAGGGATTGACATTCAATGGGAGGAAGAACAGGGAACAAAGGGGCAGGTCTTTGGGGAGATGGACAGCTAGGGCAAAACCAACAACACAGGGGGGAAAAGAACAATCCATTAGTAATAAAATATGCTATAACAGTACAAAACAGGAAAGATTATAAAACTGACTACTAAAACTGCATTACAATCAAAAACACACACTGCCCCACTCTCCTGCTCAGGGACTAGAATAATTTCTAGAGCTGTTGATTGTGTGTTTCTTCAGTTTGAAGTGATCATGGAGAAGAGATGTATTTTCACTGAGCAATGTTTGTATTCAGTGTATTATGGTACAATTATGCATGCAGCAAGGAGCTTGTGTGCCATACAGCTCTTGGTACTTTGAGATAATTATTTTGAAGTTAAGAAAAGATTAGTTCAAGGTATTTGTTTAGGGACCTATTTATTGCCTGCTGGACTTTGAGGTTCTTTTTCTCAGAGTTCACTAGTGAATTTGCTTCCAGTTTTGATCTTTCTTAATACAAAGTTGAATGATCTCATTATTACATGTTTTTTAAAAAATGTCCATACAGGTATATTCAGGATCTACAAGTATTTTGCTGAAATATTATGTTTCCAGCTTGAGAGGCTTGTCTTAAATCTAACACCATGGGTTTGATGAAATTTGAAATTCCAAATGCCTGTTTCATAAGTCGATCCATCTTTAAAAGCTATTTTAATGAATGAAGGCCTTTCAAATTTACATTGTCAATTACATTGCAGGTAAAATATAGAACAAAATATCTAATTGTTTTTATAATAACAGCCTGTTCACATTTTTCTTTTAAAGATTACAATTTAGTGCCTTACTGATAATAAAAGTATTCTGTTTTTCAACAACTTAACATATAATTTTTTAAAAACCAAATACTGGCAATTATAAGTGATATGAAGCTGAAACTTATGGTAAAGTCAGAAATGCTGTGGTTTGGCAATCATGCCTTCTTCTGTAAACAGAAGAATACTGGGATTGAGTTTTCCTTCAAACACTGATTTCAATGATTCTTTCATCATGTTTTCCTTCTCTGTTTTGACTAAGGATCTTGGGAGCAGAAACCTTCTCAACATATGTTTGAGCAGCATTTGAACAAAATGAAGCACACAACTGACACAATATGTCTAGAACTAATACAGTTAGAAAGGCAACTTTTATAAAAAACAATTATTAAATTAATACTATTAAAGCACTGATATCTTATTCACTTATTCAACAAAGCGTTCTCTGGACCAGAATTCTGTTATCTGGTCTTTTCTTAAAACAGGAAATATTTGTGTCAGATAAGCTCACCCACACAAGCCAGCAGAAGCCAGCAAGAGAAGGCAGCTGTGGTCTCACAGAAGTCCTGTAGAACACTGGCAGCTTAGAAAATCCTAGCTATGCAAACTTAGAGGCTTA